>NC_138982.1:118960677-119212149 GCF_964341445.2 Mesoplodon mirus
TAGCAACATGGATGGACCTGGGGGGTATTATGCTTAGTGAAATATGTCAGATAGAGAAAGAAAAATACTGTATGTTATCACTTATACATGGAATCTAAAAAACAAAATGAACTATTGATTATAACAAAAAAGAAACAGACTCACAGATACAGAGAGCAAACTAGTGATTACCAGTGGAGAGAAAGACGTGGGGAGGAGCAAAATAGGAAAAGGGGATTAAGAGGTACAAACCACTATGTATAAAGTAAATAAGCAACAAGGTTATATTGTAAAGCACAGGTAATATAGCCAATATTTTCTAACTCTAAATGGAGTATAATCTATAAAAACTTTGAATCGCTATGTGGTACATCTGAAATAATATAATATTCTAAACCAACTACACCTCAATAAAAACAAAACAAAACAAAACAAAACCCTCCTGAACTTCTTGAATGCCAGGGAGAAACACTATTAGAGAATAAAATCTAATGAAGATAAAGTTTTAACTAGTAAGGAAAATATCTTTGTAAAGAGATTATACCAAATTTAATTCTTTCTTTCTTCCTTTCTTTCTTTCTTTATTTTATTTTTTTTTGCAGTACACGGGCCTCTCACTGTTGTGGCTTCTCCCGTTGTGAAGCACAGACTCTGGACGCGCAGGCTCAGAGGCCATGGCTCATGGGCCGAGCCGCTTTGTGGCATGTGGGATCTTCCCAGACCGGGACACGAACCTGTGTCCCCTGCATCAGCAGGCGGACTCTCAACCACTGCGCCACCAGGGAAGCCCCCAAATTTAATTCTTAATGAATTGAATTAAGTCATTCTTAAGTGAGAATCATTAACTTAAATTATGAAATTAGTCGTGTAAAATCACTTTTTGAGCAGAGCATATAAATAATATATAAAATGATAGAGTGTATAGCATGCAGTTTGGTTACAATGGATTGTACAGCTGCTTCCCCAAGTTGTTTTGCACTGCATTCTGAGGATAACTACATATCGGCTTGGATGGAACTCTGAAAAGAAATGGAAACTCATTCTTATAAAAGGACTACAATTTCCAAGAAAAGTAGTTTGAGTGATTTCCAGTAAATCTTGGGAGAAAACAGAGCAGGGAATATAATCTTAAAATATAATGGGATGGGACACAGGCTTTCAGTAAAGAGGTGGGAAAGTATACTTTTCAAAAAAGAATTCTTTATAAATCCACAAGCTGTGGGGAAAGCAACTTTGAGAATATTTGAAATAAAAAGGATAGAAAACAAATGCTCTAATTGTTGGAGCATATTATGGTCACCTGGATGGATTAAGGGTACAGAGAAGTTATCTTCCATCTCAGAGATTGAATAGAGGAGGAAGAGACTTGAGCTATCCATATAGATGCTGAAAATCTCACCATCTAAGAAAACAACAGGAAATTTCTCGGTTTTATGACTTACAAACTAAGTCTGTCCACAGGGGAATGCCAATCCATCATCCCTCCATTCATTTACTCAGTTAACACCTACTGCATGCCTACTTTGCTTCAGTAACTGGGAATGTAAGAATAAATAAGAAAAAGCCTCTGAAATTTAACGTAACAAAATATTGCAGCAAGTACACAAATAGAGGTATGCAACAAGTGGCATAAGAGAGCTCTGCAGGGTGGGGTCTATGAAGCAGACCACGTGAACACAGAAGAAGGCCAGCTAGGTTGGAACCTGAGAGACAGGGATGGAGGTGTGAAGGAAAAGCATGCTGGCAGAAGAAATCGCATCTCAGAAGCAGAGAGAAGTTTGGTATGGCTGGAACCTCTTAAAGATGGGGTCCTGTAAGACAGGTGGCTGAAGAGGTGAGCATGTGAATTTGAGAAATGAGAAACTCATCCAGTTAGTTAAGAAAAATGCAGCATAATCGGATTTGAATTTTAAGAGGTTTACACAGACTCTAGTGTGAAAAATATATTGGAGGAGAGCAAGACGGGGCTGGTGAGTCATATTGACTTCAGTTTCTTCAGTCAAGGTTGCAGAATTGCTAGATCAGGGAAGTCCAGTAGACAAAATGTTTTTAGATTTCATCATGGTATTTTGATGAGCTCTCTTGTCAACAAGTTCTAGAAAGTTCAAGTTCTACTGGATGATAGTACAATTAAGTAGATTAATCTACCTTTCCAGTCTTTTCTTTCCTTGCTCCCCTACACCTCCTCATGCTCCAGTCATTAAATTCCTCATTGATCACTGTACACACCCTGTATGTTCCGACCTCATTGCCTTTGTTCACGATGTTCTCTCCACCTGGAGTGACATCCTTTGATCTCCTAAGCATTGAAACTCTGTCCATTGTTCGGTAGGCCACCTCCCTAATACATGTATTTGTACTTGCCTTATGATCCTTTCCTTATTCTATCTTGCATTACAGTCATTTAGTAACTATCTAATACTCCCTACCACATTTTAATGTACTTGAGGGCAGAAATTTTTTCATATTCCTTGGTATCATGATAATGAAGCTTATACTAGTACCAACAACAATATCTTCAGTGTTTTTCTGCCAGACTCTATAGAAAGCTCCTTTTCATCTTTATTTCTAAGTAGCAGTTTAATATACTAGTTAAAAGCAAAAATATAGCAGTCACCCAGACCCAAGTTAGCTCCTGGCTGTAACACTTATTGACTGTGTGACTTGGGGCAAGTTATGTAACCTCTCGAGCTTAAATTATTTTCTCATCTGTAAACTCTTAAGGTGGTTCTGATGATTGAAGTAGACTAGTCTTTCAAAGGCATTTAGGGGAATTCCCTGGTGGTCCAGGGGCTAGGACCTGGTGCTTTCACTGCTGTGGCCTGGGTTTAATCCCTGGTCAGGGAACCCATAAACCACGCAAAAAAAAAAAAAAAAAAAAAAGTGAAATAAGAGAAAATAAAATAAAAGGCATTTAGTACAATGCTTAACACTTAACAAGAGCTCAGAATACAAGTGATCTTTGTGATATCACTGCTAAACCTATTACACAGATACTAGGGAGTCACAAAGATGCACGTGGACTCCTTTCAGGGAGCTCACAATTTAGTGGAGACCAAAACTTGTCAATGACGTTTAATTTTGATAAATACTTATCCTGAATCTAGGAAAATATGAAAATGGCAAAGAAACATTATGAACATTTCACATTCAGATGGTTATTACAGGAAATACTCCATAATGATTAAATCATTTTCCTAATATGACACATTTAGATTATTCCATGTAGTACATTAATATTTTACACAAAAATTGTAATTACCCATACAATTTTTTTTAATGATGGGAAAGAATCATCATGGGAATATATCAAGGAAGAAAGGATAAAAGATGTTGACAATTTTTTAAAAAGCTCTTGTTGTAGTAAACAACTGTACTTTTCACCCATTAACTTCCTCTCTTTAAGTAAGACATTTAGAGTTAAGGGAAGTCACTGAATCTTGGAGCTCGGGAAGAGCCCTCCTACACTATGCTTCCACATGGAGATAAAAGAAGGATTGTTTTCATGGGACTGGGTTTTACTCCTTTATTCAAAAATTATATTTTCTTGGAAATATTTTGATAGTTAAGAATTGACTGCAGTTTCAGTCTCTTTTGTGATGACTTTGCAATTTCTTTGTAAAACGGTTCAGAAAAAAGATTGGAATTCTTCCTAGGTGAATTGCTGATAGAACCACATCTCTTTCTTAGTTCTTGTCCTTCCTCTGATGAAAATAAAAAGAGGTATTCTATGAGATATTTGAACCACAAAACAATGAGATAAACTCACAAATAAAATCCATCTTAAGAATAAACCCCCCCCCAAAAAAAAAAAGAATAAACCAGAAGTCCATGAATGCAATATTTCAACCCTAACGTAACATAAAGAGAGGGCAGGCCGAAAGAAAAAAGCCAATGGGGATGGGTTTTCTTTATCTATCTTATAATAGTTTTTCTTTTATAAAAGTAATAAAAGAATAGGTGTTGGGGGAGAATTGGTGGGAAGATAAGACACGTATGCCTGGTGCTGAATAAAAGACGGTTTATACCCAGTACATTGTAGTAATTGTTCAAGAACAGTTCAGCCATGTAAAAATATGGCCCTGTAATACTGCCAAGGTCAATCAAACTCATAGTTATTGACTCAGAAATAACTGGCCTTACAGGATACCATTGCTTAAAGCCTGCTAGAATTTATACCCCCAGTTATTAGCATTTGGAAGATATATTTGAATTCTGAGAAATTAATTGTACAAAAATTATAATAAAAAACTCATCCCTTTATTTTTCCTGGTGGATAAGACTTTAAAGAGATGCCATAAAAATCTAAAGTAGCTACCTAGTCACTCTATCACAGCACCATTATTTTCATTATTTGAATAGTAGTTATTGCTATCTGATATTTTTCTAGTTTACATATTTATTTGTTTTGGCTTTATTTTCCTAATAGAATTTAATCCCCATAAGAATAGATATCAGGCTTTTTATTCACTGCTTCTTGAACAAATTAATTAAATATTGACTCTTTCATAAATAATAATCTGCAGAGAGTTACCCATTAAATTTCAAATCCATATACCTCAAAACCAACAATCATAGTGTCCATGTTTGAATAAGTAAAAAATATGTTGAAGAGTATGTTTACTATTATCTCATTTATGCAAAAGAATAAAGCAGTTCTTTTTTCAGAAAGGAACCATTTGCATGTGTGTATTATATGTTGAAAATAATGCAAGTATATAAAGAAAAAACTTGCAAGTCTAAAAAGTTTTTTAAATTACTGAATTATAAACCATTTTTTCTTCCAGAGAATCAGATTTGGGAGGTTTTACATCTTTTAGACTTCTGTTTTACTTGATTTTGTTATAAGGAACAGGCATTACGTTCATAATTTATAAAAGAAAAAAATAGAGTCATGAGTTCAGATCCTGTAACACAGTTACTTTGGAGACAACTATTGGACCAAGTTAGAATCTGAATTCATAACGAATTATGATTTTGGTTTTTCTCACTCATTCCCTCTGTGTTTCTGTTACTAGAGTAATGAAATCCCTCCCAGATTTCAGCTCCTATCCCCAACCCACCCCAGTAATATATTTTCCAACCACCTTTCTACCCATTACCATCCACCCTATTAAGATTTTTCTGCCCAATAACATTTCTAGGCTGAGCCAACTTTCAGGCTGTAGTAGATAGCGAAGGAACAATCCTGAGGGACGGGATTAAAAAGATTGAAGATAGTTGGAGGAGGTAGGCTGGGGAAAGAGAGAAGAGCTCTAAAATTTCTTCTGCTTCTTACCTTCCCCCTTAAGCAGAGCACTTAAATGTCTCTGTACACAGATGCAGGCAATATGTCTTAGAGCTAGAAATACTGGAGTGTCAAGTATCCCCACCTCTGAGCTGGTATTTTGCCTACTCGTCCATGAAGTCTCTCATTTGGTATTTTCTGAAGCCTTCTTGGAGATTGAAGGTCATAAATGTGCATGATTAATTGCCTATGTTGAAACCAAAAATAATGTTTCCAGAAAATTCAGAATACAGGGTGAAGCAAGATCCCAGTGGGTGACAGCAGAAATCTCTGTTAGGGAGCCTGACAGTGATGGCTGAAGAAAGATTGTGCTCACTGGGGCAACCTAATAAACATTTCTGGTAGGTAGAATAACAAAAGGATAAGACTAGACGATAGGAATCTGTTACAGATTGTGAAAGACGCCTGATAAATTAAAAAGGACACAGGCTATGGGACAGAACCTTAGGTAAGAGAAGAGGAATATGTAAAGCAATTGTCAAGAGAATTTCACAACTTAGCTTCTATGTAAAATTAACCCATTGTGATGGGAATGTAGAAGCAGTATGGTGTCTTCCCTATATATAGATCCTTATAGGTATCTACCGCCTATGGGTAAGAACAAATGATTTGTTATTTCCCTCTTCTGGTTTATAAACTATAATTGCCTCCCTTGGGATTGCAACCGTGTGCACACAAAAACTTGCACTAAATATATTGCAGCAGTTCCGCCCAGAATCAAGTAAAGAGAGCCCAGTGTTTGCTTCATTTGAGGCCATACACTCTTGAAGACCTGCTTCTCACTGTTGAAGACCACCCTACACATTTGGAACAGTGATTGCTAGTCCAGAATACTGCAGCCATTCCACTTCTTCAGTTGTGAGGTTGGCCAAAGGTGGTTCATTTCTGGTTCATAACACCAGAAATTGCTGTTATACAGATACAGACAGTTTCCAAGTACAAGCTAGTTGCCAGGGGCTGGGGCAGATCCAGTCCTGATGTTTACTAGTTCCTGGGCCTTTGTCTCCCATCCCTCCTCCTCCTCAGTGACCTACCCAAGGGAGGAGCAGCTGATCTTGACCTCTTTCCCCACACCATCCAGATTTGTCATACACCCCCCCTTTCTCAAGAGGCAACTTTCAGTGATGTAGCCAAGATGATATACCCTTCTAAGGGAGCTTCTCAAGTAAATCCAAGGTACCATCTTTCTACCTTTCTAAATCAGGCTACAGTCTGTTGCTCTAAGGTGATTTTTTTTTTTTAATCTTGGTCTAAACTATGTAGTCTCTGGCACTTCTCTCTCTAAAAAAAGGAAAAACACAAATTTTATTTCTGATTGGTCACTAGTGGGTAGAGGACCCCTGTGCATGTGTAACTTCTGCTTTCAAAATTAGAAATAGTGTGGCAAGGTACAAATCACTATCTTTAGATGTTTTGAAAACCTCAGGGCTTCATGATTCTCTGCAAATCAGAACTTTGTACTCATAAAGACTCTTTTGGATGTAAATGACAGAAATATAACAGCATCTATCAAAAGCAAAAAGCGCATTTATTAGCTTACCTAACAGAATTCCAAGTAGGCCTATGTGGTGTTGTCAGGGGTCTCTCATTCTACATCTCAGATCTGCATGAGTCACTTTTTCATTAAGTATTGACCTCAGGTTCTCGCCATGTGGCAGGAAAGGTTGTCAAGCCCATACCCTTACAGAGTATGAGTCAAAAGAAAGAGAGATATACATATATATATTTGAAGTCTTATTCCCATGTATTGAATTGCATGAGTGTTTGGCTTGGCTGTGCTTGGGTCACACGCATGCACCCTGTAAATCACTGTAAATAGGGGATTGGGGTTCCATGACTACCCAAGTCTGATTATAATTCCCTTTCGGATGGAGGCAAGTCATGATTGGCAGTTCAGGACAGCCGCAGAAACACATGGAAAGAGGAGAGATATTTCCTCAATGACAAAAGAAAAGCTGAGTTTAAAATCATACTGAGAAAATGTTGCATTGGATCTCCTTAAGCCTGTGACTGGCTGAGTTTGCAAGGTTCTACTGAGAGCCATTGTCCATCCTGTCCTGTACATGGCTTAATCAGGTACTCAGCTAAGCATTAAAGACTCAGTACAAACCTTTGACCTCACGTCCACAGATTTGAACTGGGTCTTTGGGGTTAAACTGAAGACTTGTTTGATAAAATGTGCTGTCACTGATGCAAATTGGAATGTCAGTAATAGCCTTATTGACTTTGGTGCCAGAGCATAGGATCTGAAAACTCATTTGTTCTGCAGTCTTTTAGAAGGACAGAGGCCAGGTAATATGATCTTCTTCTATGGTGGTATTACTGGAAAAAGGATTAGACTTTTGTTCTAGTTTCATTTTCTGCTAATATGTAGTTGTGGCTGAGGGCAGTTTACTTCACCTCGGAACTTGGTTTTCTAATGTGTTAAAGGAGGTGGTTAGACTTCCGTGGTGGCGCAGTGGTTGACAGTCCGCCTGCCAATGCAGGGGACATGGGTTAGAGCCTTGGTCTGGGAAGATCCCACATGCCACGGAGTGGCTGGGCCCGTGAGCCACAACTACTGAGCCTGCGTGCCACAAGTACTGAAACCCGTGCGCCTAGAGCCCATGCTCCGCAACAAGAGAAGCCACCACAATGAGAAGGCCGGGCACTGCAATGAAGAGTAGCCCCCACTGGCCTCAGCTAGAGAAAGCTTGTGAGCAACAGCAAAGACCAAATGCAGCCAATAAATAAATAAATTAATTAATTAATTAAAAAAAAAAAAAGGTGGTGGTTATGCTGGTTGATCTCCAACATTTTTAAGCTTTCACCTCTGAATTTCTAAGATTTAGCTTTTTTCATTGTTTTCCTTCTGACACATGGGTTGGAAAAGATGAGACCAGGGTAAGAGGTGGGCAAGTCATTGTACTAGACAATTGGAAAAGATGTCTAAAGGATCATTAAAAGACAGAGGGTTATCTTTTATTTTAGTTTCTCTAAAAAGATATCAACTCCAAATGCCATTCTTTGCTTTTGGATTTCAAAAAATCACTCACTTATTTTAAGGAATATTTAAAAGGACTTTATAGAAGTCCAATGAGGCAACTTCAAAAATAAATTAGAAAAAGAGACTTGAATTATAACAAGTAAATTCAATAACTGGACCTTGTTTTGACCCTGGTTTGAACAAAATGGCTGTAAAATATATATTTTTCACAATTTGAATATGGCTTAACTATTAGATGGTATTAAGGAATTACAATTATAATTTTCTTAAAAGTGATAATAATATAGGTATATTGCAAATTATGGGAGAAAGTGGGAAGTTGGCCTTATTTTTCAGTGATGTACAGTTAAATATTTAGGGTTATATGTCATGATAGCTGTGATTCACTTACAAATACTTGAGCAAAAGAAAAAATATTGAAATCAAATGTGACAAAATATTAGCAATGATAAATCTCAATGAAGTTTCTATGGCTATTTCATATGCTATTCTCTCAGTTTTTCTGTAAGCTTGAAAATTAAAAAAAAACAAAACTGGAGACGATTGATTGCCCTTTAAAGTTTCAAGCTGTGCCTACCTTATATTTTTATTTTGAATACAGTTCAAGTTTTCAGTTTTCCCAGGTGAAACAGCACTTTAATGCCTTTAAGTCAGCTAAAATATGGCTCCTGGATTTTCAATTTTAGCAGTAAGTTATAAGGTAGCAAAGTGGCAGTCTGTTTCTTAGGAAATAATGACCTTAGAATCTTTAATATTAAACACACCGCCACATACACATAGATAGCTGAATCCTTGTAGTTTTTGTTAATTGTATAGATGAGGCTGACTGATGTAGTGGCTATGCATTCAGGCCCTGAAGCCAATTGCCTGGGTTGGGATCCTCTTTGCCCTGCCACTTATCACCTATATTTTGTTATAGGAAAGCCAGGAAAGGTCAAGGTCAATGTTCAAGAAGAAAAACACCTTTTCATTTCAAGTGATGAAATTTGTTTGCCCTAGTGTGAACAGCACTGTGATAGAGAGATTTTTTAAAACAGAAAGGACAGTATGGAACCGTGGTGTCTCTCCCATCTTAGTAATTTCCCATAACAAGTGGCTCAAAGTTTTCTCAAAACCCTAGAAAACTAGCACAGGGGAAAAAAAATGTTTCTCAAGAGTCTCCAAAAATAACTACATTTTCCCAACAATTTTAGGCTGGAAAGATATTTGATAGAAGCTTCATGGTACTTGGCAAACATATTAAAATGATTGTGTGGTTGTTATTACAACATATCCTGCAATCGTTTATAATCAAGTAAGACTACTTCATTAGCTTATGTACCTATTACAAGTTCTTATTGAAAAATAAGGACTTGATCTCTTTGTAATGTGTTAGTTTCCCATTATTTCTGACCTTGTAAAATTAAATATTGCCCAAGAATATGAAAAAAAAAAATTTTCAATGGAGCTACATCATTATCTTTTTGCTTTCTGGACCTTATTATGAAAATTCAAGGCTATTCAGATTTACCTAATAAAACTTTAGAGAAACTTCCAGAGACTTGGGTTTCATATTTGTAGTCAGTTTTATTTAATAATGATGTCTGCATTTTAACCAAAGTAAGTCTTTTTCTTCTTAGCAAGGTAAGCAGTGGATGACTTCTCTATTGAAGAGTCTTCTGGAACCTTCGACTCCTCTGCCATACCAAACCTAATTCTTTGCACATCACAAAGAACCATTTAAAATAATGTGTATGGATGTTAACCAGACTTCTTGTGGAGATTATTTGGCCATATATACAAATATGAAACCATTATGTTGTACACCTGAAACTAATATAATATTATAATTCAATTACACCCTAATAAAAATAATTTGTATAATTGAAGTTGGTGTATTGCTAGAATCTACATGAAGAAATTTTTTAGCGTCTTGGGGTAACTACAAGAAGCTAAGCCCTTCAAGTTCTTTTGTTAAGGAGAAACCAGGTAAAAGAGACTAAGTGACTTAGACTTGAGTCTGTTATCCTTCTGAATTTAACTTAAATCAGGGAAATTTGTTCCTCACAGGGAGCTGTCGATATCCCTTTGGAGAACAAGGTCATTTCACTTAAATCACATCACTCTCTTTGCAAACAAGTCCAGCTGCAGTGTGGCACAAAAGAGGAGATGTCCAGGCAGGAAGGCTCCTTTTGGTCGCAGAGACTCAGTATCTGGTTAGGGTGGAGGAAATGGCTCTTTAACTATGTGGTACACAGCTTTGCTGAGGGCAGAGAAGAGGTCTGGATTCCATCTTCAAAATGGTCATCATGAGCATTTTTTTTTTTTTTCAGTACGCTGGCCTCTCACTGTTGTGGCCTCTCCCGTTGCGGAGCACAGGCTCTGGATGCGCAGGCTCAGCAGCCATGGCTCACGGGCCCAGCCGCTCTGCGGCATGTGGGATCTTCCTGGACCAGGGCACGAACCCGTGTCCCCTGCATCGGCAGGAGGACTCTCAAGCACTGCGCCACCAGGGAAGCACCCATGAGCATTTTTTTAATAAACAGTATCAAGTTAAGTTAACATGCATACTGGAGCTTCCTAGTAAGTAAAAGTCATGCTGATAATTATGATGAATAAGTCTTATTTACCATTTTCAACTTCTGCTATCACTCTCTTCTAACAACTTCTAAGTTTTCATTTTTTCTGCTCCAGTTTTAGTACTGAGAAAAGTACCTAAATCTTGAAAGTATCTATCTAGCACTATAGAGAGAGGTATGTACACAGTTACGCTGCCAAATACTGGGTCTTTCTAGCTCTCTTTTTCAGCTCCTTGTGATATCATTTTGAACCATCACTACCTACAATATCTACATATTTACCAAAAAAAAAATCTACTATACCTGTAAACTTACATGCTTACAAATATTGTGTATTATCATTATTAGCAGATTGTGAATTTGTACCATTTCCTCAATTTCTTTAGGCTCATTTGCTTTCTCTCAATTCTGGCCCTAACTGGCTATGGAAGAAATGTTCAAACCTAGTGAAAATGTGAAATAACCCTGGATCCAGGTCAGCTTTTACGGGTTGGCTTTCTGTGCCTGTGAGGTCGAACTCGCCCAAACATTTGTTTGGCAGCCCAAGAGCCCTACAGGGAGTGTGACTACGGCCTACACTCTCCAGTGGTGAAGCAGGCAAATTTGGACACTGCAGCTGTCTGCTCCTGAAGACAGCTGGAAATAACCCAGTCTGATAGGATCAGCTGTCAGATGCAGGGCCGAGCTGCTGCGTGTAAACAGCATGCTATCTCTGAGACTCTGAGACAGTGACACAGACGGCCCCAGGCTCAAGCTGCCCTCAAAATAGCAGTGAAAACACTTCACAGGCAGTCTTGCCCAAGTAGAATGAGAATCACAGGCTTTTGGGCCTGAAAATCCCCGTAGAGTTCACGTCACAGGTCTCTTGTTTTGCAGATTAAAAACAACAACAACAAAAACAAAAACCCGCGGCCAGGAAGACAGGGAGATGTGTGATATTCATAACTGTCACATATGTACCCATGGATATGTAACTAAGCCCTTTAGGGGTCCATGTAGATCCATGTATCATTTGATTGTGCTTAAGTTAGTACATGTGTTTTCTTCCAAAGAGCTAACTCTGTAGATCAACAAAAGTTCCTAAGATTTAGCCTTAGATATAAAAGTAAATATTTGGATTCACCCTCAATCCAAATACACCCTCAGGAGGAGTGATGTCACCAGTTATGTGGTTCCTTCTTGACAGCCTTTGTCTGGGACCAGGCACTGAAACTACAAAGACAAAAGGCACTGTGATCCAAGGGTGTTCACAGTCTAGTGTCAGAAATAGATACATGAGCAAATAATTAAGAGAAGTTACAACACAGAGTCATATAGGAGATTTATACGACGTGCAATATTAGCATATGAAAAAGAAGCAGTGGGTGGGTAGAAAATCTAGTAAGGCAGTGCAGAAAAACTCATATTTAAGTTAAATCTCTATAGTAACTTTTGAATCCTGGAGAAGGGAGTGGGAAAGATGCAGTGAGGGTAGGGGAGGAAGCGGTGCAGAGAGAAAATTTTAGGCAAGAAGGAGGAGTATTTTATTTAATGTGAATCAGCGTCTGAGTCACCATTTTCTCTCTCATTCTTCTAGTCTACTGTCTAATGCAATTAAAATTTGTGTAAACGACTGTTATAAGGGCCTCCTTTGGAGCAATACTCATAAACTTCATGGTTGCATTTTCCTTCTTTCTTAGGAACCCTTATATCTTATTTCTTGGTTTGTATTTGTGTTCTATTTGATTGATTGATGTTGCCAGAAATATGACCATACAATGAACAAGAGGCATTATGGGTTGGAGGTGACCAGATATCAGCTGGTGTTAATTCTAAAACTAGGGGGAACATTGGGAAATTGGGAAATCATAAAAATCATCCAGAGCAGAAAGACTTTCACTATGATCTCAGATTAAAAGTAAACAAAGAGACAAGACATTCACAAAAAATAAAATAGGAAGGACTAAGCACACATTTTCAAAGTTCAAGTTTTTTGGAGTCAAAGACAGCCAAATTAAGGCAATATGATATCATTGTTTGCCTACATATTGGCTGGGCTTTAAAAAAATCAAGATGGTAAAGGAAAGTAGGTACTTTCACTTATTTCTGGTGGGAGCGAAAATTAGTAAAATTGACATAGTAGCATAGTATCCTGGCAGACAATTTCTCTCTCTCTCTCCCTCTCTCTCTGTGTATGTGTGTGTATATATATATACACACATACATATATATAACATATAAACAAGTACATATATATGTATGCATATTTTGTATGTATATATATTTTAAAATAAAATATGTATGTATTATATAAATATATAATATATACTTTGTCAAATTACCTTTAAGTTTTATAAGCCCACAAACCCTTATCCCAAGAAGGTAATATGTATGCACTTAGACTATGATATAAAGATGTTCATGGCAGAGGTGTTTTTTAATACCCACCCCCCACCAAATGGAGTAAACTAATACTTGGTAATGGGGTACACTTTTAATATCTTATGATATGTCCAGATAATAGAATACAATATAGCCATTAAATACGAAGTTCTTCTAGAAGTCATAAGGATTAAGATAGTAGACATAAAGAACAGGGCCCAGGGCTTCCCTGGTGGCGCAGTGGTTGAGAGACCACCTGCCGATGCAGGGGACATGGGTTCGTGCCCCGGTCCGGGAAGATCCCACATGCCACACGGAGCGGCTGGGCCCATGAGCCATGGCCGCTGAGGCTGCGCGTCCGGAGCCTGTGCTCCGCAACGGGAGAGGCCACAACAGTGAGAGGCCCGCGTACCGCAAAAAAAAAAAAAACAAAAACAGGGCCCAGTATCTAATAAATGCTCATTCCATGTTAACTTTTTCATTATTATTATTAGTAGTAGTACTACTATTATTATCATATCTTAAGGTGGGGTGAGATGTTCCTATATGTAAAATGAAAAAAGTTACAAAACAGTATGTAAATTATGATACCTATTAAATATGTACACATATGTATTTCCATATATACATATACATGTATATGTGTATACCTTTGTTTATTTGTTTATTTATGCACTTAGCAAAAAGATGGAGCATGTATTAGTTTGCTAAGCTGCCATAACAAAGTACCACAGACTGGGTGGTTTAAACAACAGAAGTTTATTGTCTCTCAGTTCTGGAGGCTAGAGGTCCAAAATCAAAGTGTCAGCATGATTGGTTCTTTCTGAGGGCTGTGAAGGAAGAGTCTGTTCCAGGCCTCTCTCCTTGGCTTGTAGAGGACTGTCTTTTCCCAGTGTCTCCTGACATAGTCTTCCCTCTATGCATGATTGTGTCCAAATATTCCCTATTTATAAGGACACCAGTCATGTTGGATTAGGGCCACACTAATGACCTCACTTTAAGTTGATTACCTCTGTAAAAGCTCTATCTCCAAATAAGGGCATATTCTGAGGGACTGGGATTAGGACCTCAGTGTTGAATAGGGGGGGCAGAATACAAGTCAACCTATAATAGAGAGTATGTACATTAGTAATTCTGGAATTGTAGGTGACATTTATTTTACTCTTTTTGCTTACCTGTTATTTTGTACGATGGACTATTACCATTAATTAAATTTTAAAATATTATTTTTTAAAAATTACATGCTTCAGAAAGCCAGATAGCCTGTTTAAATTTTTAAATGAAAATACTTTTAATTCTCTGTACTTCTCTATTCATTTTTAATATCACCTCCATTTCTACTGGATGGTTAATATTCCTTATGCAAAGGTGAAATTTGGAGACAAACTCTGGATATTCAAATTATGTGTGCTTTATATACTACAGGTGCTATGGAGTTCAAGGGTACTATTTTCCTTTTGAGTTTTTGTTTCACTGTAAGTTCCTAAACTGCATTGATTTACGGTAAAATAGAATTGCTATGTAGCTTCAAAGTATTGTCATTTTGGAGGGATGCTTACTCACTTGTCAGTTTCAGACCTTATCAAATCTAAAGCCAGTATTGCACATTTTTCCTGAATGGTGTGCATCACTATTAAGTAGGAATCCTGTGTTGAAAAAGTTAGAGCAGAGGTAAAACATGTTTTATACACTAGATAGGCTTCTGAGTAATCAATCACTGTTATAGACATCAGATTATACTTAAATGCAGCAGGATAACTTGTCCTTCTGTGAAACAAAGAATGAATTTGTAAAACAACCAAGTTATAATTAATCTGTGTATATATTTAAACTTTAGTGCTGAATTGGACTTTTTGGAAGACAAGGGTGTGTCTTACACGCATAAAATTGCTGGAATTAGAACATGCTACGCAAAGATGAAAAGTTTATATGAGAAGAGCTTACACTCAAAAATTGTTTTGAAATCTATTGTTTGAAAGTGCTAGTCACTTGACTTTGAGCTTCACTGTTCATTTACGGGTAGGGTGCTCTGTCAAATTAATTCATTATTCATGGTTAATATATATTATCTACATATTATGTTAGGTGGCTCGTATGGCTAATGCTTGCTTAACCAGACATAATTGCTGGTCCAGTTTCATGAAATAAATCAGATACCAAAAAAAAAAAATTCAGGTTCTTTACTAATATTCCCGGTGATGCTATAGAATTGCAAAATAAATTACTGAAGAAGGGTTGGTGGCTAATACCTTGGAGGGTAAGAAAATTATTAGTCATTATGTTAAGTAATGTCTTATATCAGCATGTAAATAACTTAAGTGATTGCTTGGAAAGAAAACTACTCCAAAGAGAAAGTTAATGTATCTGATTTGTTTATTTATTCATCTAATTTAGAGCTGAAAGATTTTTGGACTGATACTATATATGAAAATGTGTCACTAAAATTTATTAGTGCTCAGAGCAAGGGACATTACCTATAAATATAGATTTAAATAGTTGCATGCTTGGTTATCTCTGTTAAGTTAAATCAGATAAGATACTTAATACATAATTCTCCATTGTATGTTAGAAGAGAGTCTACCCATCTCCCTGTCTCTGTCAGTTTGTAGCTTGGATGGGAAATTAAAAGTTAATTTGGTCTTTGTCCTTTTCTCTTTTTCTTATCAGCAGTGCCTGGGAGGCACGGTGAAGTATACTGAAAGTGACCTTCAGTTTACTCATATCATCTTGACACAAGTGAGCCAGGCTCTACACTTGTAATTTTCATTATTAGCCACAAGAAGAGGAGCTTCTCTCAGTAGGAAATACACAACATCCAAAAGTATATAGGTATTTTATATATCTCTTGTGTGATTGCTTAAAGAGGGCTGTAAGAGTAGAGAATCAATAGAGAAGGTGATTTGTGAAGGAGGGAAAATTATAGCTGAAACTGCCACCCTGCAGAAGGTGAAGTGATTTACCCAAGGTTAGAAGCAGAACTTCTCTTTAGGGGCACAGTCCAAACTAGAACCCAGGGGTCCTGGTTTCCGGTACAGAATGCCTTCCCTGATTCCTCCCTGCCTGAGTCAATAGAAAAGCAAATGAGTTTTCTTTTTTCCCCAAATCGGTCAAGACAACTGGTTTAGAAACTGTATATCCACATGTCAGTGGGTCATGTTATTTCTTTACCTCTGCCCTATTCATATTTTTGTCTCTCTCAACTGAGATAAAAAAGCACAGCTTGTAAGGACAGAAAATGGCTCCATGTCAACTTTCCCCCTGTAAATTATTTTTATGAGCACGCCAACCAAGGGAATCTCTAAAACACATGATTGCTTTTGGCATCTAACCAACCTTTCTCTTTTTCCCCCCATTTTATGGGTAAAAAAAGACTTTTTCTGGTCATTCTTCTCAGACGGGGTCCTTGAAACTTCTGTAATGTATAATGTAAATACATCAACTGGCAAAGAAAAAAAAAAAAGTAGCCCAATGAAAGTAGTCATCTGGGACTTCAGGCTCCTGAAATCTATTTCTTATATATATGTAGCATGTGCCTTACGACTATTCCTGCATCACTTTTCACTCCTCAGTGAAAAGCTGATTTTAGAAGAATGTCCTGGTTAAGAGTTGCTACATTAAAAATGTTAGAACTACAAGTCTCTTGCATTATGTCTGAATAGGTAGGTAGGGCTGCTAATGACTTTGTTGAGTGTTTGGTGAAAGGTGCTATGTCAAGGTCTTAACTGGGATTTACTGGGTAACCACTATGTGTTCAGTCAACACTGCGCAGGACATCTGAATTCAGCAAAGGACACAGAGCTGCAGGCTGTGCCCTTGGGAACCTTCTTTATAAACATGCCAGAGCAGAGACAGTGACCTCATTCTTCCCAGGGTACATCTTCCCTGGGTTGTCCTGAAGTCACCTCAAACTCAACATGTCCAAAATAGAACGCAAGCCTTCTCACACATTCGTGGGGTCACATCATTCCTCCATTTGCTCAGACTAGAAATCACATTTTCATGCCAGTGTGTCTGTGCTGTCTCCTATATCGATACCTTCCATTTCTCTCCTGACATTATTACCTTGGTGTAGGCTGGTGTCACCCCTTGCTCTGACTTTTGTAATGGCTTCAGGGATGGTCTCTGCAAATGCAGACTCTCCCTCACCAGCCCACCTTCATTGCTATTAAAGGGATAACTTCCTAAAACATACTATTATGTTAACCACCTTCCCTAAAACCTTCAGTGGCTCCTTGCAGCCTACAGAATAAATTCTAAAAGTTCTCAGCCTTGAATGCAAAGCACTTCCTTAATAGGGGCTCAGTATGCCTTTTTCAGGCTCACCTAAAACTAGATCATTAATGAAATACATCAATTTCCTCCAAATATGCTCTATATTCTTCAGCCTCAAAGTCTTTTCTCATACGATCCCCCTAATAGAATTCTTTACCCAGTTGAACCACCTTTTAAGATCCTACCAAACTTTTGTAATATTCTTGGGGATACAGAGTAAGTGCCAACATGTGGGTTGCCTTGGGCCACCCCAAGATGGAACCAGAGCCGGTGCCCCTCATTCACATATACAATCAAATCATAAAATGTGTAAAGATTAGAGGGTATGATATGGGAATGGTTGGCTGGATATCCGCAGGCGAGACTACCTTACAATGTGACATATTTTGAAGACAGACTCAAATTGTAGGCCTGACCCATGCATCAGTTGTATTATAGAGAAAAACCACACAAAGAATGTATTACTGTAACCAGGGAGGAGAGTCAAGGGGGATGGGAGGGCAGATATAGATGGTAAACTGAAGATCTTCAGTGTGATCTTTGTTTTACAATTAAGGGAGGAGGGATGTTTAGTAAGAGTTTCGTTTTAGTACTCAAAACTCATCACGGTATAGGATGGTTAGATTTATAGAGCAAATTGAACTTTCTGTTTTCCTATACTTTATGTTGTTTCTTCCAAATATATTTATCAAAGCACACTTTAAGGGAGGGGTGGGAAATGCCAGTTACACAAGAATATCTATCCTCTGCCCGACTGAAGAAATTGTTCAAACAGAATGCGTTCTTTCATAAGCACTGCTTCCTAACTCAGCCAGGGTCAGTAAAGTCTTAGGTTATTAGTTATGTAATCCCTAGTTCCTCAAAGTGCAGTTTTGATTTGAACACACAGTTTCAATTAGTTGCTTCAGGTTTTGCCTCTAGATAGATCTCATTTTTAGAATCAAGACAGGCTCAGATAATCATAGCATTTTAGAACCATTCCTGATTTTGCAAATAACACACCTGACTTCTCAGAGGTAGCTTTATCACAACCACAGCTCCAAGCCCAGGGCTCTCTCCATAAAACCATTCGTAGGTTGAATCATGTTTTCCAAAAAGATATGCTGAAGTCCTAACTCATGGTATCTGCGAATGTGACCTTATTTGGAAATGGTTTTTACAGACATGATAAAGATGGAAATTAAGGTGAGGTCATCTTGGAGTAGGTGGGCCCTTAATCCGAGAGGACTGGAGTCCTTTTAAGAAGAGACACGAGATGAGACAGACATACAGGGAAAACACCACATGACCACAGAGGCAAGCTAGAAAGAGGCAAGGAAGGATTCCACCCAGAGTTTCAGAGGAAGCATGGCCCTCTTAACTGCTTGATTTTGAACTTCTACCTTCCAGAACTGTGACAGAATATACATCTGTTGTTTTAAACCACCTGGTTTGTGGTACTTTGTTACAAGCAGATCTCGAAAACTAATACACCACTCTCTCTCTTCTGATGGCTCATTTTAATTTGTATTATATTCTCTTGAGACTCTCAAAACAAAACGACTTGGGTGGCAACTGGGTGCCAGACACTGCCTTGAACTTGATGAAATCATCAAAGCCCCGACCCACATGCTGGTCCTGATGTTCATCTCTTGTGACCTTTGGGGACATTATTATTCACTATGTCACATTGTCTTATGTCTGCCAGCATGTTTAGTCAAATGAGCACTTTAAATTTTGCTCCCCGGATGCCTCTACAAGCTGTAGCATGTTACGGCAGTACATGGGGTCTACCTCTCCAAGTTGCTATTACTATAGTGACATGAAAATTTTATAAGTATAATAGTACTGGCTAACGTTTATTTAATACTAATTCAATGCCCAGAACTGTGCGGATGCTTCCAAACCTTGTCTTATTCAATTCCTGCAAAAAGATTCTGAAGATGCTACCATTATCTATGTCCATTTTACAGATAATAGAAGCTGAGGTACAGAAAGGTTAAATAACTAGTCCAGGGTCATATGGCAAGAAAACAGTGGAGCTGGGATTTCAAGCTACATCCAAGAGACTCTAAGGTCCATGGATTCCCCTCGATACTATAGTGTAGACAACGACCTTAAACTGTTTACCTTAGAAATTCACCTTGGAAACCCCCCAAATTTATTAAAAGTCCCTTCAGAATTTAGCTACAATCTCTCTTCTAGCCTCATCTCTTGTCATCAGGCCCTACCACACACACACACACACACACACACACACACACACACACACACACATACACATACACATACCATAGGAGGATTTTCGTATTCCCTGGAACACAAAGGCTCTTTCACCCGTCTGTTTCCTACATTTTCTTCTCTTGACCCCCGATGCCCATCTCCCATGCCCTATACACATTATGAATATCTCCCCACACCTCATGACCGGAAGAAATATCAGCCTCTCTGAGTCCCCAAAATCCCATAGGTAGTTGTGCCCTTTCTACAACACTTATTCAAGCATATTTTCTGACACTGGGCTGGGACTACGGTGAGGCTCATGAGTCACCCTTGCACAACAGTTGAGGAGACACTTGCTGTTGGGGTCTAGGGGCAGAATAATTAGTGGGATATTAATTTGTATTCATTCCCTCAATATGGTATCTCCTGGAGCAGATTCTGTTGTGCTGGGGGCAGAGGAAATACAGAAGAGGGAGAGAGAGATTATCCTCCCAGGCAAGGAAGAGAGTGGAGTTGGGTTGGTCTTATGGGCAGCAGGACCCAGGCAGACCCGACCCTTAGTGGAGCCCTGAAAGGTATCAGGACCACAGCGTGTGGGGAGAGCTATCCATTTATCTAGGAAACTGGTTTTAGGCATCAGGCTCCTGTGTTCACTAGGAACCACCGGCCCATGTGTGTCATGGAAGTAGTGGGGCTTCCAGACCTCAAGGAACCAGCAGGGCTTGGACCACAGGCATCCCGGAATAGTCGATGTGGACCCCAGATTTTAGAGGGTCTCCTCACATGCTCTGGGCTATGAAAAATCACAGAACCTTTGCATGACACAGGAGCAAAGCAGGAAAGGACCCTCAGTAATGACTGAGATTGAACTTCCCAGATGCCCTGCAGGATGAGAGCTTAGAGTAGCATTTAATCTCCTTTCAAGAAAATAAAGACAAATAACATGTATTGCATACACATTTCAGTTTGTGAGCCATGATTCATACCCAAAACATTTGTTTTCGTGACTGTCTCTATTACTGGACCATGAGCTTCTCCAGGGTAAAAACTCATATCCTTTTGTCTTTGCACTTCTCAGCCTTTGCATGGTGCCTGTTACAAAGCAGGCCCTAAACAAATACCTGCTGAATGGCTGAATGAATAATGAATCACTCAATCAAGCAGTTAATCGGTCTCTAAGGGCTCTTCATTCCACTTTATTCTATGAAGGAAATGAAAAAGTACCAGATCCTCCTATTCAATCTTTTATTTCAGAATGGAGCTGAGGTCCAGCCCTCCCCACCAGAAAAAAAAAAAAGAGAAAAAAGAAAAAAGAAAAAAGAAAAAAAAAAAAAAGCCAAAGGTAGAAGGAGGAGGGAGAAGGAAAGGATGGTTGCTAACTTGTAAAGCCTTCCTCCTTCTTTAGGTTTTTGATTCAGGAGGATGAATGAGTGAATTTTCTTCCTCTTTTATTTCGTGTAGCACTAGCTTCCTCCAGGAAATGTGAGAAAACCAAGAGTTAAGCTGGGTACCTACCTCTGAGAATTTGATCAAGGACTGTGGGAAGCCATCAGAGGATGCTGTTAGGGAAACAGTGGTGCCCTTTGGTCTTCTTCATGTGTACTGAAAACTCAGAGCTTTACTAACTGGTTTTTCCAGGTGTGTTCATTCTGGAAGGCCATGACCTGGATAATTTGGCCGAGGGAACTTATGCTCATGATTGTGTAGTTACCTGGTTTCCAGGCACCAAGGACGAGAGGACTCAAAATAATATTCTATGATAGTCAACATTCACAGAGTTTTATGTGATTCCTTTTATGTGCAATTGTTGGGACTTCTCTCCAGAAAATTATATCTAAGAGCCAAATATCTGGAAAATATTCTCGGAGACAATCAGGAAACATGAACAAGCAAACCAAACCTGTCATGGAGTAAGTAAGCCATCAGATTGCTCCCCTTTCTCTTCCAAACCCCTTGAGACAATGCCCCACTACAATGAAGTAAGTTGGTAATTTGATAAAATTACCAGCGTGCGTCACAGGAAGCACTGGTTTCCCAAATTGCCTTAGGAACACTGGCTTTTCATTTTTGCCTTTCCTAGGGCTCCTAAGAGAGCCCTTTTCCTCTCCTATCCAGCCTGGTTTAGCTCTTAATTAAATTCTTTTCTCTTAGGCAAACAAACAGGCTGGCTGTTCGTTACCAGTTACAAAGATTCTATCATCTTATTAACCATCTGTAAGAGCAAAAGCATCTTGTCTCTCCCAAGAGGGAAGACATGGAAGCCGGGAACCTCCATCGCCCGAGGGCTATTTGGTGGCTTCCCTCTTCCTTCCACACCCCTTTTGGAGGTAAGAGTCATCCCATCCTTGCTCCTTTTAAGTTCCACTGGAGTCCAAAGGATTAGGCAATGGGCATGACTGCAGTGTCCAGCCCTACCCAGGGGTCAGGGCTCACAGCCAGCCTCTTCACAAGAGGTCACTGTGGCTGGCTGCTCCCAGGCAGCTCAGGCTGAAGCTGTCTGATCTCAGACACACAAGGGCAAAGCCCCAGGGGTCTGGCTTTGTTGGCTGTAGGGCCAGTTTGGCCTGGTGACCAGGTGGATGTTCTGATGACCGGGCAGCTCTCCTCTCTCACATCTGGGTTCAAGTCTGGAGACACAGATTTTGAATTCAAGAGAAGCAGACTTTAGAAACCAAAAGAGAATTAGAGAGAAAAATGCTCTAAACTTTACAGACTAGGAAAAACAATTTTGCCTCTATAAGAATATGTTCTTGATTTCTGATAGAAATACTGCATATTCATTACATTTGTGAGCCAAATACTGACCCGACCATGGCTTTTAATGATAGTGTTAGGACTAAACCTATAATCCTATATCAAGGAATAAAGTTAAGTGAAATTATATAAAAATAAAACTAGTGTCTCTAACCTTAAAATCTTCTTGATGGTTAGGGTTCATTTTAGAAGTTCAACAGCAGTTGGTCTACCTTCATGGCCTCCTCTAGATGAGCCTGCTTTCCCTCAAGTGTTAGCAATCCTGATGTGTTAAATTTGTTTCTCCTACTTTATTTCTAGGCTTTTCATTTTGTCTAATTATGCGTTTTAAAACTGCACATTGATTGTGAATCTATCTTACTTGATTCTTGACATACCCTGTGTTTTTAAATAGACATTTTGAAAATGTAAGGTTTTATTTACAACGTAAGTTTGGGCAAATTCACCCTCGCATTCAGTTTGAAAGGAGCCTAATCAATTGATTATCTAACTTCCATCACTTCCTCACCATCTTAAGACTCTTAAGTCATGTGGGGAGAGTCTGAAATTGTTTTGTGCTCAAAGCACTTTTTATTTTTTTGTAAAATATTCTTTGGTGCTGATGCACTTCCTTAATATTATCTATAGTAAGATATGCACCAATACCCTGACATAAGTGTGCTTCCAGACAACTTAGAACTTGTCATTTTATTCCATTTTATTCTTTAGTTGCTCCTAGAATCCATTTCAAACGAAAGAGTAAAAGCTATCATATAAATAGGTTAGGTAAGGGGAAAGGAAGACAGAAATGCTTACAAGTTGCAAACAGGAAAAAGAAATTAGGACAACAGGGCTTCGGAAAGGCTGCAAACACATTCGTAAACAAACAAAGACTGCCCTGGAGCAACCGTCATGTTTGTCTTTGCTCTGATGGTGCAATGTGGTCTAGTGGTCTGACCAACTGGGAATCCAGTGCCTGGGTTCCCAGTTTTTTGCTTCAGACTTACTGTTCTGTACTGAATGGCCTTGGACTGGATGGTCTTGGACAGGGTTTCTTGATCTGAGAGATAGGCAGATTTCCCAGCTGAGAGGCTCAATGTTTATAAGCGGAAAGGTTGCTGAGGGGTGAAGATTATTGTTACAAGTAAAGCAAGGCTGTCACAGATGAACCATCAATGCAAGATATTTTATTTTTACTTGTGCATTTGGAGGCAAACTCCAATCTTCTCTGCCTTGTACAGTGTGTTTGTTTGTTGAGGTCCCTGATAATCTAGGCCATTTGGAAAGGGGTGGGGAGTGTGTGTGAGAACAAAAAGAATCACCTATTGGCAGTCCTTGGTATTTTCTGTGATGTGCACCTCCTTCTCTCCCCATCCCCAGCACTGATCTCTTTTTCTTTACTTAAGAATTTATATTGCAGTGTAAGATTTTATAATTAGCATGACTAGTTATTTGTATTTTTCTCCAAATGATTGCATATTTGCATATTATAAAGAAAGATATTCAAACATATCTTAAGTTCTCTTTAAAGGAAACCATGTTTAAAGAAAGCCCCACTTCTATTCAAATTCCATACTCCTTGGAGTGGTTCGGTTTAGTCCAGCTGCTGATCCATGAAATCCATAAATAGTTAAAAGCCTCCAGCCCGTGGTAAAGAGGAATAAAATAGACTTATCTCATGACCCCAAAACACATCAAAAACTGCAAAATAATTAACTTTTTACTTGGTGTTTCAACAAAATATTAGAGAGTGAGAATTTTGTTATTTCCGAATTGGGTTTTCATTTCAATGTTGGAATCAAATAAACTTGGAAATAATTATGCCTTCTTTGATTTCAAAGTGAAGGCTTTAATAAGAAAATTACTGCTTTTGTTTTTTAAATCATGTAATCGCTCAAGAGGAATGGCTTCAAAATTATTGCTATTAAGCCTTATGAACAAGCTACAAAATATAAAAGCTAATTCTTTAAAATATTCCATGCTTAGTAGGTTTTTGTTGTTGTTGTTGTTTTCTTTAATGTTGAGCATTGTTTTCTTTTTAGAGCTCATTGCTGGCTTACAGAGTCTAGAAAAATGGTCTGAACCAATAGTAACTTTTTTTCCTCTTCCTTCTTCCTTCTCTTCCCCTTCCTTCCCACCATTTTTTTTTCTCTCCCTTTCCCTCTAACTTTTTTGCCCCCAAACATGTTTCAGTGCCTGCTGCGTACCTGGCACATTGATGTTGAGTGCCTTGGATTTAAAGGTGAAAATAACGCAGGTTCTTCTGAGAGCAGTTCAGGGAGACCTAGGACAGCAAACCCCACTTACCTATGCAAGAATGTACTGAGATCCCAGGCCAGACACAGAGACAACCGGGATACAGGAGAGAGCTTCTCAGAGGAGGTGAGCTTTGAACTGACACTAAAAGACAGGTAGTGATTAGCTAGGGACTTGAAGAGTATGAATGATGAAAACAGCATACACAAAAGCACAGAAAGAGAAAGCAGACTGATAACATCTAATGTATTGTGAGGTGGAGGGGAAGGGGTAGACGAGTGAGGCGAAGAGATAAATCTGGAATCTGAGGCAGGGGCGGGGGCTTTCCATGTCTGGCTCTGAAATTTGGATTTATTCCTGTGGGTACATGGGAGCCACTGAAGGTGGTTAGCTAGAAGAATGTCATGACCAGATTTACATTTTAGAAAGGTCACCCTGGCGTCCTTCTAGAGGTCTCGAGGGGATAGGGGTTGAAATTAAGGGCTTCTGGGACATACCGTGTCATAAGAATGTGAATTTTCTTTCAGGATCATCCAGGTCCATGCATGGATTCATGCAGCGAGCCTTTAATTAAACACCTATTTTCCACGAGGCCCTCAGCTCAGCACTGTGGTGAAGACAGAAAGAGTTAAGACAGAGTCACTGAAAAGCTCTCAGCATCCCTCCTGAGTACCATGTTTTGGTAAAGCAAGCTTGCTGCTGCCTGAATCTCACCAGTGAACTCCCATGCATCGTCTAAAACACCCATTTTGTGTATAGCTTAATTCCACTATTCTAAAAATTCCCTTTCTGCTGTTTTGAAATGCAACAACTCCAATAAGTTTAATAACATCTATTCTTCCTCTTTCTTAAGAAATATTTTCAGTGACAATGACATCTCCCCTTGTACTAACCATTTACAAAAACAGTAACAAAATAAAGAGCAAAACTTCAGGCTTGTAAATCTGCACAATTCCCTCATCTAGGTGGATGAATTTCCTTCATTTCCAAGAGCGTTCAAAGTGCTACAAGTTAATTTAAAAGAAAAAGAAGCTGGTTGAACGTTCTCACTCTAATTCCACTTGTAGGAAATAAAGAAGGATAGAAATTAACACCTATCTCAGTGGGGTGTTCTGAGAAATCACTGTGTGAAAAGGCAGAGTGTGATCTCAATCAAAAGCTTCTGCAATAAGATTTTGGAACTAAATATAACCCCTATAAGTAGACTTGGCTTATAAGTGGAAACAATCGATCTTACAGTTAAATTTCTGGGGCTTTTGAGAAAAGAAAATCCAAAATAATCTTCATTCATATCTTACACTAATTTCTTGAGGTTTTAGAAATTATAACACGAGTGTTATACAATCTTTTCTAAGGGCACTTGTATGAAACAATTCCATTTTCAAAAATTAGAAAAACTTTTTATAATGAAATAGTTTAAGGGAAAAATGAAAAAAAAATGGAAGCACAGGTAGTACTGGAAATAAGACCACAAGCTGAACAAAATGGATATCATACAAGGAGCAACAATAGAAAGCTAAATGCAGAAATTGTAGCTTGTATATTAATAATGCAAGAACCATATACATTTATTCATAATAATTGACTGAAGATAATTTGCTGTGGAATGATTGAACCAGAACTAATTGTTGCCCTGTGCATTTTATTTTAACACCCTAACCTGATATTATAAAGATTTTCATACTAAAATTTAATGTGGTCAAAATTCAAGCAGTATTAATGTCTGATTATATATTCATACAATAAATGTATTATGGATACCATGAACAAATTGAATACAAAATACTTTTGAAATGGTGTTTGACAAAATATATATGTGTATATGTATACCAATTGGTATACATATATATATATATATACACCAATTACATAACAAATATTTCAAATCATTTTGGGTCACAAATTTCTATTAGAAGAAGTTTACTCTATGAGGAAAATAGGATTCTGTTTATTTCTTGGAAGAAAGCTTCAAAAATAATAATGGAGCCTGAAGAATCTATAAACATAATATGAAGAGGAGCCTGACAGCTCTTGAGGATACTTCAAACAGCTTGAATTTTATTTACTTAACCCACCCACCAGGACAGGGAACATTCATTGCTTTCCAGCTTCTTTTCCACAGGAGATTTGGTGCCACAGGACAAGTGGAACCAAGACAATGCTAAGAACGGAAAATAAAAATCAAGGAAACGGTAGAAACATAAAACCACTGGTGCTGTTCTTGGTATCTAGACACCTGAACTCAAATCTTGCCAGCACTAATAACTAGCTGCCAGACTTTGAAAATGGCAGTCACTTACTCTGGACCTCGAGTTACTTACCTGTTAAAGGTAGGTAATAATATTTGCCCTACACGTTTCACCAATCGTGAATAACAAAGAAAAACAGTGAGATAAGAAACCTATAAGCGCATCTCAAATTGTAAGGTGCTGAAACTTTGCCGGGTAATAAGTACTATTCTTCCTGGATCCTTCTCTCTCCTTCAGTGGTTTCTTTTCTTAGGTACTGAGAAGACACAGGCTTGTTCAAGAATAACTCATCCAAAACATTGTTGAAACAAATATTTCAAAAACAATTCTTTAATCATTAGAAGAGACATTTTAGCCCGGTTGAGAAAGATATCTCTTGGATAGTAGTCTATTCAGATATTAGTCTATTCAGATATTCACGGTTAAGTATGGCCCTTTTCCCATGTTCCAGAAGGCTCAAAGGTTTGTCATTTCAGTAAATCTATAAACCGGTAATTTCTGTTTTATAGAGTTACAGTTTATGGTTTGTGGTCTTTGACACCTGCAATGCTGATCTCATATATTACAGGCTCCTTGAGCATACAAACTTTCTGTTAGATCAGGCCTTCCAATGTCTACCCTAGAACCACTAGTATTATATTAAAACTGAACACTGATGAAATGGCACTCAACTTAAAAGCTTTGCTCAGTTCAGGTCAGTGCAATTCAGCAAACATTTATTTAGGGTTAATTCTGAACTGGGCACTGTTCTAGGTACAGGGCTATTCAACAAGGATTTAGATATAATGTGGGCCCTCCAGGACTCTCACTGTCTATGAGATACTATCCAACTCCACGGGATGGCATTTGGGTTTTAAAAAGAAAATCTGTTGCCAATCTAATAAACTAACCAGGTAAAAAGACAGTTTTTAAATAATGGAGAAATTTAATATGGCTAACGATTAGGTGGTACTTAATTAACATCAATTTTGTTTGTGATAATGACATTGTGATTAGGGTAAGACAATGCCCATTTTTTTAGAGATACATAATGAAGTCAGGAGAGATGAACTGATATATGCCTGAGTATACTTTTTAAAAAACTCAGGAAGAAATGAAAAGAAAACAAGGGAGATGAAACAAATGTACCCAAATTTGAGAATCATTAAATCTAGGTGACAGGCATTTGAGAAATTATTTATTATTCTTTTTCCTTTTATGAATGTTTGGAATCTTTCACATTAAACGCATTTAAAAAATTGGTTACCCAAGCTTCTTGTCTTTTTTGTTCTCCCCCTTTACCTAGGATAAGCCCTAGTATTTTCAGCATAGGCTGCACACTGGAATGTGCATCTCAAGTGGTATGTTGTGTCTCCAGTCCAGCGTCCTATTCAAGGTCACCCTTGAAGGTCTCAGGTCGCCTCTGCTGAGAAGCCTTTGTTTAGTGGCTCAGACAAAACCGATGATTTCCCCTAGCTCTGGGCACTCCTAGAACTTGACTCATGGTTCTGTTATGGTATTAGAACTATTCCTTGTTCTTTTCTCCTGCTGGAGTGGAAACTCCTTTAGATTAAGCATGTATCTTCATTGGCTTTCTTTCCCTTTACTTATCATGGGGTCTGACACAGAGTCTGCTCTCCATCAAATACGGACCTTAAAAGTGTCTGTGAAATGGGAGAGTTATCAGTCTTCCCAGGACCTAGTGCATACATAACACACAGTCATTCTGTAACCTCAGTAACGATAACTCCAAAAGTACATTTGGGCAGCTAACCTGTGCAAATTATACTTTGACTGTAGAAATATGGACTTATGCAAAACTTAAGTGTATTTGTTTAGCGTAACCTAGTTACTGGAGCAATTTAGGAAGCCCCCTCATTCATTTCAGGTATGAGGCATTTGACTTGACCCGAGCCAGCAGGGACTCATTTTGGAGAACACTGCATAACTAGGTCTCATTTTGGTGCAACGCACACTATTACTATCCACAAAGTGCTTTTGATTTACCAGTAAATCTTTTGACAAAGCTCTTCTCCCTTCAGGGAAGTGTGGATGGCGGTGTTGGTGGTGCAGGACAGAGAAGCAAAAAAAGAGACGCTCTCAAAGCAGTAAAATTCTTCTGTGCTGTTATAATGTGATCTAATTAGATTAAGGAGATTTGCTCTTTATATTTACTTTCACAGAGATTGATTCTACAAATTTTTGTAAAAATGTTCTAGGGGCAAAACAAACATGTGACACTTTCGAGAGGTGAACTCTCTGTATAAATTTAGACTTTGCTAAAATGACTAGTTATCATGTGATCCAGTCTTAATGGGCTTTTAAAAATCAGCAAGAAAAATATATCTTATGAGCTTAACTTGGTTGTTAGAGCCCAATCTTTGTACATGATTTACTTGGGCACGTGGCATGTGTTTTGAAAAATCAACCTTCTTTGGGAATTGTGCTCTTAAGATATTTGTTCAGAGATGTTCAAGCTGTCAGTTACAAGATGTTTGAACCAGAAATGGGACAGTCTGGGTAAAGTGCAGCTGTTATCTAGCCTTTCTGTGTGTGTATGTTTGACAGTTGTGGTCAAATATATAGGTGTCATCTCCCTCAAGTAATCATTACCATCTATTACCTCAGCTCATCTTAGAGTTCATAATAGTGTTATTTCTCTTAGGAGCAAGTTGAGAGTATAAAGTTAAGCTTAATATAGGCTTGTTAGCAGGGCTTTTTTTGGTTGTTTTTTTTCTGTAGTCTAACCATGTGTGCTTGTCCAAAGAAGGTTAGACAGTATTTTATAGTATTTGATCCCAAATTGCGATTTCCAACTTTGCTTGTTTCCTTTTTTCCTTTGCCTACACTGAAGCTGCATCTCCTTTGTTTCTTTTTTTACTTTTTTTTTTTTTTTTTTTTTTTTTTTTTGCGGTACATGGGCCTCTCACCGTTGCGGAGCACAGGCTCCGCACGCGCAGGCTCAGCGGCCATGGCTCACGGGCCCAGCCACTCCGCGGCATGTGGGATCCTCCCGGACCGGGGCACGAACCTGTGTCGCTTGCATCGGCAGGCGGACTCCCAACCACTGCACCACCAGGGAAGACCTCCTTTGTTTCTTTAATCTTCAAAGTAATGATGGTGGCTGATGACATTTGATAAAGAATTGACCTTTTATGGAACAATTTGTTAAAGGAGGATTTTTAAAATTATTATTATAAAACCCAAGGAAAATTACACTATATACATAATTTTTTTTCCAGGCAAAAGCCATTAGTCATGATCAAGAATTCCTTCATACTAAAGACTGAACACGCATAATAAATATACTTGGGGGTTAATTTGCTTTAGGGTAGGAATGAAGCCTTGAGCTCCTGGATGGAATAATGTACCTTTGAGTTTGGAGTCCTTGAGCACCACTATGGGTGTAAGGCAGTTGAATCCTTTTGTTACATTTAAGCCCCATTTTCTCAGGAATATAAACTGTATATTTGTTATGAGACTTATTTATGGATTTGCATAGTAGGTAATCTTGATTATTCAAATCACTCTTCCTTACTTTTATGGGAAGTACTGTTGGCTGTGCTCTACTTGGTTATGTAAGTTGTGGAATTAAACAGCAGAATTAGCAGTCACGCTCTCCGTTCATGAATAGCATTCTTTTAATAACCATGCATTTAGACACAGATAGACAGGAGTTTAAATTATTGTTCAAGTTTCTTGTATTGAACAGTATAACATGGAGTGCTCTTTCAAAATTCAATGAAAATCTTAGGAAATATGCTCTCTCTTTTTTATTTATAATTTTATTTATTTGTTTTTATTTTTTGGCTACGTTGGGTCTTCACTGCTGCGCACAGGCTTTCTCTAGTTGTGGCGAGCGGGGATTACTCTTTGTTGCGGTGTGTGCGCTTCTCACTGTGGTGACTTCTCTTGCTGTGGAGCACAGGCTCTAGGTGTGCAGGCTTCAGTAGCTGTGACATGCGGGCTCAGTACTTGTGGCTCGTGGGCTCTAGAGTACAGGCTCAGTGGTTGTGGCACTCGGTCTTATTTGCTCTGGGACACGTGGGATCTTCCAAGACCAGGGCTCGAACCTATGTCCCCTGCACTGGCAGGTGGATTCTTAACCACTGTGCCACCAGGGAAGTCCAGGAAGTATGGTATTAATATATGATGTAAACTCTGTGTATGACATCCTTGAGACTATGCAATGAAAATAGTGACAAGTAAACAATAAACCAATGATCAATCAATTTAGCAAAACCAGAAAGCTGAAAGCATTTGATGAAACACAACTCCACCAAGAAACTGTGAAGTGCTGACAGAACTCTTATATAAACTTCAATGCTGGAAAGGCAGTTGTCATAGCTGTTCCTGGAAATCTTTTTGAGGTTTCCAGGATGTGTTACCACTAATTTTTTTTTTTAAATCACCTACTATATTGTGCAACCTGTAACTAGCATTGACTAATTTATATTTTGTTTCCTCTTAAGGCTGACTCAGGTTCAGTTCTTCTCAAAGAGGTTCAATGGAGCAGCAGGTAGGAGTCCTATGCAAAGAAGCTTCTAGATGCAGGGCAGAGCACAGCCTCAGGAAGGTCACACGGGTCAAGCTGATTACCTCCTCCAGCTCTGGCAAGCAGGGGCTCAGCTGGGTTACCCAAGTTCACAGGAGTTATTGACACTCAGCTGCAGCTCTCACTCATTACTGATCTGCAGGAGACTGTCTGGGCCTCAGGTTAACTCTTCCCTGCCCTGTTTCAAGATTGCAGTGAGATCAAAAAAGAAATTGTAACTTCATCTCAGCTTATTCCTGGTTGTATTGAAGAAATGAACCTTTTAAACCAATACCTAATATACCTCTGACAAGGGAAGGGAAGGATCCATTTAATCATTTTAAAGGTGCTGGATAAAACATAAGTAAATATGTTTGTCCCATCTTTGTTCATCATGCAGTGAATGTTTATTTCTGGGGAGGGTGGAGGTAGGATATGTTTTACCTTCCTATCAAGAAGAATTTCCACTTTATCTTTAATAAAGAAAGCTCCATATGATTTTGAAAAAGATAATAGCGGCATTGGTAATTCTGTGTCACTTAAAAGTGAACGTTTCCCCCGAGTGGCTCATGTAAAACAATCTCAGGGAAAAACTTCATACCTCATCATCCAAGATGTGAAGTTTCAGGGAAGTTTGGAATCTCTCTGTTAGGTTACAGACTAGGAGCTCTGTGCTAAGCCAGTTCCTTCAGGCTCTGATCTCCTGCTGACACAATATGGTCTTCTAGAAGTGACTTAACCTGTCTGTCTCTGCAAACTCATCTGTAAATTGAGAATAACAGTTAATTAATCCATGAAGCATGTCTTTCTGGTAGCAATGGGAAGACTGCCTTACCGTTCAATCCTAGGGCCTCTAAATCAACTTTATCTTTGGTAGCCCTCTGTTCACCAGCATTCTACTGGCCATGGAACACATGTTATACTAAATCCTTGGTTCTCTGTTATTCCTAATTACTCCTGCAAATGGTTGAGGATCTATATACAACTGAGGCCTATTTTCATTCAACTACTATCTTTAACAAAAAAGTATTAAGCTTCCTTTAAGGGCCAAGCATTTGTAAGGCCAAAGCCCTACCCTTAAGGAGCATATTGTTAGCCAGAAGACACAGTGTTACAACACAATGCAGTCAATTCTAGAAAATCCAAATGAATGATTCAGACTCCAGGTGGATTGGGGGAGTTAGGAGTTATCCAGTCTGATTTCTAACTCTGTCAGATGACCTAGCTAACTGCCAAATCTACACTTGACCTGAGGAAATACAAAAGACTACTTATATAGATTTTCTATCTTTCTGTAACATTTGACGTTGTTGACCATTCTCTCTATTATGGAAGTTCTGGGAGCTGTGTCAGTTTTAGTGTTTGAATTTAGTGTGAATGAAGTAATTTGGGTGATGCTAGTCCTGAATAATTATTAGCTTTCTACATTTCTATCCCCAGACTCTTTCACTTGATTTCAGTCACCCCCCAAGGCTTTAACCATTTTCCAAATCTTTAACAATACCCAGCCCTCTTTTGAGCTTCAGCTCCGTCTTTGCATTTGCCTGCTCTGTATTTCCCCTCTTGTATCCCAGCAGCATTTTTAACTTAACAAGTCTGCAGCAACATGTTTCCCCAAATAAGCTGCTTCTTCTGACTTCCTTTTTGCTGCATATAGAGTGATCATTCACCCAGTTAATTAGCCTCTCAACTTCAGAGTTTTCTTGGATTTCTCCTTCGGCTTGACCCACACAATTTCTCTCCCATCAATAGCTCATAAATCTGATTTTCAGACTTTCCTTAATTGATTTGTACACTCCTGTGATCAGGCAGTCTTCTTAAAACAAAACTATCATTCTTTCACTCATCTGTCACACCCTTAAAGACCACGAGGTAAACTCCAAACTCCTGAATGTTACATGTAGACTTTTATAATTTGGTACCCATTTGCCTTTTGTCAGCCTTATCACTAATGATACCCTCCACTGTCTTTATAACCATCCTCCAAAGTTATTCCACCCCTGAAATGCTCTGTATAGTACCGCCTCCTCCCAACTCCACTTGCCTTCTCTATAATCAATATCCTATACTTCTTCAAGAACTCGTTCAGATGGCCATGAAACTGTCACTGATTCCTCTTTCAAATAATCTATCTTCTGATATGTAGCTTTTAAGTTCTATTTTTCTTAAGGAACTTAACATTTACTATGTTATAAAACAAAATTCAACTGAGTAAATTTTAAAGATCTTTTTGGGTTTTTTCAATGGTCCACAATTGGGCAGAATTCCATCTAGCAAATAGAAAGGAGCTCTGAGGAACTGAAAGACTTTTATAGGCAGAAGTGGGTGGAAGTTACTAGCAAAGAGTAGATTATTTGTGGCAAGGTCACCTTCCTTTAGGAGATGGCAGGAGTTTATCAGAAAGAATACCTCACTTGTGCTGACCAGGTCATTTCAGAATGACTGGTTTAATATTCCACTCCTGGGAGAGGGTGAAACTGTAATTAAGTTAGGTATTAAGTCCTGATTTGGTGATGTGGACTTAGCACAAGTGACTCCATTTAGGACCTCTTGTCTCTTTTTAATTTTTTTATTTTTGTAGTACGTGGGCCTCTCACTCTTGTGGCCTCTCCTGTTGCAGAGCACAGGCTCCGGATGCGCAGGCTCAGCGGCCATGGCTCATGGGCCCAGCTGCTCCGGGGCATGTGGGATCCTCCCAGACCGGGGCACAAACCCATGTCCCCTGCATCGGCAGGCGGACTCTCAACCACTGCGCCACCAGGGAAGCCCTCTTGTCTCTTTTTTAAACAACTATCAGGACCATAACTACTTATTAATTCACCTTACTTCTAAGTTCTATGAAGACAGAGGAGATCGTGTCTTTTTGATGTTCGAGTCTTCCTCAGCACCTAGCACAATGCTTTGTAAATAATCGGTAGTTAATAATATCTATTGTAAAAACAATATGAGGGAATTCCCTTGTGGCGCAGTGGTTGAGAATCCGCCTGCCAATGCAGGGGACATAGGTTCGATCCCTGGTCCAGGAAGATCTTACACGCTGCAGAGCAACTAAGCTCGTGCGTCACAACTACTAGGCCTGTGCTCTAGAGCCCGTGAGCCACAACTCCTGAACCCACATGCCACAACTACTGAAGCCTGCATGCCTAGAGCCCGTGCTCCTCAACAAGAGAAGCCACCGCAATGAGAAGCCTGCGCACCTCAACGAAGAGTAGCCCCCGCTCACCACAACTAGAGAAAGCCTGTGCTCAGCAACGAAGACCCAACACAACAAAAAATAAATAAATAAAATAAACAATTTTTTTAAAAATTAAAAAAAAATATGAATAAAATAGAATTAAAGGCTACCTTTTCCTTAGTAATTTGAAATATTAAAAAATTCTGAGCAACAAAACTGTATAAAATTCATTTTAGTTCTTCATTTCCCACATTCAAATTTCCTCAAGAGGGTCAAGAAAAATCTAAATTTATTTTTTGACCTATAGAGTTAAGGACAACAGATGGCTTATAAATGAGGATGGAAATTTAAATGTGAAAAGTTAATAATGTCAAGAGTGAATATCCCATTGGATTGCAAGTAGAATGGGAAAAATCAAATAGGATAATCAGACCATTCTCATTTGACTCTCAATAACTAGCAGTAACAAAGTTCTGCTCAGGAATATTAATAGCAATGTTCAAGCAGGACTTTCTATGATTTGATCTATGCAAAAAAAAAAAAAACTAAGAGAAACAAATGAAATATCAAAAGTTTCTGGAAAACATGGATAATTTATTATCATATTATGGTGAGACAATTAACAAATTAAATATTAATAAGTTAAACTGTAAAATGAAAATGTTTTATATCTTTATATATATAAAGAAAGACTAGTTTGTGTGGCTTGTGGTAGAGGGTATGAGAAGGATATGAAGTTATTGAAGAGGATACAAAACTACCTTTTCTAAAAAGAACAGGGACAAATTTGGCAATATGGTAAAATCACTGTTGTGAAAAATACTGTAGAAAGACCTACTACATAGATGCACATTTTTCATATCTGAAAAGAGAAAAGAAGAAAATTGAATTTTGTCTAATAGCTGCTTTTAACCTCTAGGGTTGGGTCTGTCACTCCTCCGTCTTTAGAAATGCATTCTTTTTCTGCCAATGCTTTTAACATAAAATTGTGGGATTCCTATTGGGTATTTTTCTTCCTCTGGCAGTTAACTTTTTATTATTGCTTCTATTCAGAAATGAAGAGGTCCTATTTAAAACTGTTAGAGATCGACATATAGGTGTGAGATAGTGGTACTTATCATGACTCCATGACATGACTTTCCCATGATGGCACTGAACCATTGTTTGTAGTGTCTGGTTGTTTTCTCTCCTATACTTTCACCTGCAGTCTGACCCATGATTTTTCTCAACAGGGGTGACCTCAGAGGAGGCTGATCTGTCTGCCCTCTGATTTCCTAGAAGATGATAATCATGCTGCAATTGAAATTATGCTTCAAGGTAACTTGAAGTCATCACTTTCTGGACTGCTTGTAGTCACCTCAGTGATGATAAATGCACCTTTAGGTTACATCTTGGAAATCTGGCATCACCCATTCTTCCTACATCTTCATTTCAGCACAGTCAAGTTACAATAAGCATGGCTTCAATGCTGGTATGCAGGAGACTTAATATTAAATCACCTGTGAGCAATTTGTGTTTCAACAAGCCCTCCTGGTGATTTTGAAACATGATAAGTTTGAGAGCCACTGTTTTAGGTAATTAACAATAAGTGCTGGAACAGACAATCCCCAAATCTCACAACAAAGGCTTATTTCTTGCTCACACCACAGTCCAATATGGGAAAGATAGGCACCCTGTGTCTTGCAGCTAAGACATCTTGAAAACTTGGCTTCCAAATTGCTGAGGGAGGGAAAGAAATACGAAAGGTTGCTTGGGAAGGGTTTATGGGTCAAGCTTGGGATTGGCTTACATCACATCTGCCCACATCTTTTCTGCTGGAGTCTAGTCACTTAATTGCAACATCCAACCAGGAAGGGTGGGAAATGTAGAGGAGCACATGGTTATTTGTGAGAGTTAACAGTTGGCCACAAGCAGGAGCAGAGAAACGTTATATCAATATTACATCCACCAGCAGATAAGTTGTTCTGACTTTTTGTTTTATTGTTTTTTTTAGCATCCATGGACCCCTGGCACTGAACCATTGCTTTGAAAGCCATCTTCCAAGTTGTATTTGACACTAGTACTAGAATAGGGTCTCTTTATTCCTTCCTGAGCTTTATCTCTGAATCAGTTTGTGACCAGGCTAGAGCCAGGTAAGACATAAACATAGACATTGACATACATAGAATAGACAAACAGACATAAAAACAAAAGGGCTGATTCAAACAGTACTGAAGGGTAGAAATGAAAGAGCATTATCTCTCAAACTACACTCTTCCCACACCCTTGATCCCATTTCCCCAGAGGTACCAATTTTGAACCACATGTGGTTCTTCTGATGTTTAACTTCATAACTCTCAATGAGATCATAAACTCCAATCTTACAGAGGACAAGCAGGTAAAGTAAACAAATAAAGCAGGGCGTAAGGAACACAGGTGGAGGATTGGGGAATGTGGCCAACGGTGTAGCACAGGCTCCATCTAAGGGAAACCTGTTTGTCAGCTCTGGCCAATTGCTCCCACGCAGGAATGCAACTTCAGTGTTGCTAGTTGCTTCTTCCACTATTTTTTCCCAGAAAAACTGGAAATATGAATGTTTGGGTTAAGTTTTTTAATTTTTATAAACATTATATAGGAAATAAGCAAAAAAAGATCTCTTTTTTCAGAATTAGCTTGTGGGCTACCAATTTGCAATTCCTGCACTAAACCATATATTCATACTTCAATTTTACATTAACACCCATGTTTAACAATTGTAACCCACCAAATTTACAACTTAAAATATCTCTCTACTTTTTCATATGGAAAGTGATGAATGTGCTGCTATACTCTCTCTTTATTTCCGGTTGATTTTCACCCCCTTAATTTTTGATTAGTCACGTCATTACCAAACTTTGTGTTTATTCATCAAAGTTGACATTCATTAGCTCCTTATGTCCCATTATTAAGATAAGAAAATTAATTCTTCTCCATGTCTTTCCTCCTCCTTTTCCTGATATTTACTTGGCTCTGTTAGCTGTGCCATTATTTTTACATTGACCAGATTCATACTATTTAAATTGTGTATGACCATTATAATTTATTTATTTTATTTATTTTTTTACATCTTTATTGGAGTATAATTGTGAAGCAATGGTGTGTTAGTTTCTGCTTTATAACAAAGTAAATCAATTATACATATACATACATCCCCATATCTCCTCCCTCTTGCGTCTCCCTCATACCCTCCCTATCCCACCCCTCTAGGTGGTCACAAAGCACTGAGCTGATCTACCTGTGCTATGCAGCTGCTTCCCACTAGCTATTTTACATTTGGTAGTATATATAATTCCATGCCAATCTCTCACTTTGTCCCAGCTTACCCTTCCACCTCCCAGTGTCCTCAAGTCCATTCTCTAGGTCTGCATCTTTATTCCTGTCCTGCCCCTAGGTTCTTCAGACCCCCCCTTTTTTTTTTTAGATTCCATATATATGTGTTAGCATATGGTACTTGTTTTTCCCTTTCTGACTTACTTCGCTATGTATGACAGACTCTAAGTCCATCCACCTCACTACGAATAAATCAATTTCGTTTCTTTTTATGGCTGAGTAATATTCCATTGTGTATATGTACCACATCTTCTTTATCCATTCATCTGTCGATGGACACTTAGGTTGCTTAAATGTCCTGGCTGTTGTAAATAGAGCTGCAATGAACACTGTGGTACATGACTCTTTTTGTATTATGGTTTTCTCATGGTATATGCCCAATAGTGGGATTGCTGGGTCATATGGTAGCTCTATTTTGAGTTTTTTAAGAAACTTCCATACTGTTCTCCATAGTGGCTGTATCACTTTACATTCCCAGCAACAGTGGAAGAGGGTTTCCTTTTCTCCACACCCTCTCCAGCATGTATCATTTGTAGATTTTTTGTTGATGGACATTCTGACTGGTGTGAGGTGATAGTTCATTGTAGTTTTGATTTGCATTTCTCTAATGATTACTGATTTTGAGCATCCTTTCATGGGTTTGTTGGATATCTGTTTATCTTCTTTGGAGAAATGTCTATTTAGGTCTTCTGCCCATTTTTGGATTGGGTTGTTTGTGTTTTTGATATTGAGCTGCATGAGCTCCTTGTAAATTTTGGAGATTAATCCTTTGTCAGTTGCCTCATTTGTTAATATTTTCACTTATTCTGAAGCTTGCCTTTTCATCTTGCTTATGGTTTCCTTTGCTCTGAAAAAGCTTTTAAGTTTCATTAGGTCCCATTTGTATATTTTTGTTTTTATTTCCATTTCTCTAGGAGGTGGGTCAAAAAGGATCTTCCTGTGATTTATGTCACAGAGTGTTCTGCCTATGTGTTTCTCTGAGAGTTTTATAGTGTCTGGCCTTACATTTAGTTCCTTAATGCATTTTGAGTTTATTTTTGAGTATGGTGTTAGGGAGTGTTCTAATTTCATGCTTTTACATGTAGCTGTCCAGTTTTCCCATCACCACTTACTGAAGAGGCTGTCTTTTCTCCATTGTATATTCTTGCCTCCTTTATCAAAAATAAAGTGACCTTATGTGCGTGGGTTTATTTGTGGGCTTTCTATCTTGTTCCATTGACCTATATTTCTGGTTTTTGCCAGTACCATATTGTCTTGACTACTATAGCTTTGTAGTATAGTTTGAAGTCTGGGAGCCTAATTTCTCCAGATTTGTTTTTCCTTCTCAAGTTTGCTTTGACTATTTGGGGTCTTTTGTGTTTCCATACATATTGTGAAATTTTTTGTTAGTTCTGTGAAAAATGCCATTGGTAGCTTGATAAGGATTGCATTGAATCTGTAGATTGCTTTGGGTAGTAGAGTCATTTGCAAAATGTTGATTCTTCCAATCCAAGAACATGGTATATCTCTCCATCTGTTTGTATCATCTTTAATTTCTCTCATCAGTGTCTTATAGTTTTCTGCATACAGGTCTTCTGTCTCCTTAGGTAGGTTTATTCCTAGGTATTTTATTCTTTTTGTGGTAGTGGTAAATGGGAGTGTTTCCTTAATTTCTCTTTCAGGTTTTTCATCATTAGTGCATAGGACTACAAGAGATTTCTGTGCATTAATTTTGTATCCTGCTACTTTACCAAATTCATTGATTAGCTCTAGTAGTTTTCTGGTAGCATCTTTAGGATTCTTTATGTATAGTATCATGTCATCTGCAAACAGTGACAGCTTTACTTCTTCTTTTCTGATTTGGATTCCTTTTATTTCTTTTTCTTCTCTGATTGCTGTGGTTAAAACTTCCAAAACTGGGGCTTCCCTGGTGGCGCAGTGGTTGAGAGTCCACTTGCCGATGCAGGGGACACGGGTTCGTGCCCCAGTTCGGGAAGATCCCACATGCCGCAGAGCGGCTGCGCCCGTGAGCCATGGCCGCTGAGCCTGCGCTCCGCAACGGGAGAGGCCACAACAGTGAGAGGCCCGCGTACTGCAAAAAAAAAAAAACAAAACAAAACAAAACCTTCCAAAACTATGTTGAATAATAGTGGTAAGAGTGGACAACCTTGTCCTGTCCCTGATCCTAGAGGAAATGGTTTCAGTTTTTTACCATTGAGAACGATGTTGGCTGTGGATTTGTCATATATTGCCTTTATTATGTTGAGGTAAGTTCCCTCTGTGCCTACTTTCTAGAGGGTTTTTATCATAAATGGGTGCTGAATTTTGTCGAAAGCTTTTTCTGCATCTATTGAGATGATCATATGGTTTTTATCCTTCAGTTTGTTAATATGGTGTAGCATATTGGTTGATTTGTGTATATTGAAGAATCCTTGCATTCCTGGGATAAACCCCACTTGATCATGATGTGTGATCCTTTTAGTGTGCTGCTGGATTCTGTATGTTAGTATTTTGTTGAGGATTTTTACATCTATGTTCATCAGTGATATTGGCCTATAGTTTTCTTTCTTTGTGACATCTTTGTCTGGTTTTAATGTCAGGGTGATGGTGACCTCGTAGAATGAGTTTGGGAGTGTTCCCTCCTCTGCTATATTTTGGAAGAGTTTGAGAAGGATAGGTGTTAACTCTTCTCTAAATGTTTGATAGAGTTCGGCTGTGAAGCCATCTGGTCCTGGGCTTTTGTTTGTTGTAAGATTTTTAATCACAGTTTGAATTTCCGTGCTTGTGATTGGTCTGTTTCTATTTTCTATTTATTCGTGATTCAGTCTCGGAAGGTTGAGCTTTTCTAAAAATTTGTCCATTTCTTGCAGGTTGTCCACTTTATCGGCATATAGTTGCTTATAGTAATCTCTCATGATCATTTGTATTTCTGCAGGGTCAGTTGTTACTTCTCCTTTTTCATTTCTAATTCTACTGATTTAAGCCTTCTCCCTTTTGTTCTTGATGAGTCTGGCTAGTGGTTTATCAATTTTGTTTATTTTCTCAAAGGACCAGCTTTTACTTTTATTGCTCTTTGCTATTTTTTCCTTCATTTCTTTTTTTTCATTTATTTCTGATCTGATCTTTATGATTTCTTCTGCTAACTTTGGGTTTTTGTTGTTGTTGTTGTTGTTCTTCTTCTTTCTCTAATTGCTTTAGGTGGAAGGTTACGTTGTTTATTTGAGATGTTTCTTGTTTCTTGTTGTAAGAGTGTATTGCTATAAACTACCCTCTTAGAAGTGCTTTTTCTGCATCCCATGGGTTTTGGGTTATTGTGTTTTCATTGTCATTTGTTTCTAGGTATTTTTTGATTTCCTCTTTGATTTCTTCAGTGACCTCTTAGTTCCTTACTAGTGTATTGTTTAGCCTCCATGTATTTGTATTTTTTACAGATTTTCCTGTAATTGATATCTAGTCTCATAGCATTGTGGTCGGAAAAGATACTTGATATGATTTCAATTTTCTTAAAGTTACCAAGGCTTGATTTGTGAGCCAAGATATGATCTCTCCTGGAGAATGTTCCATGAGCACTTGAGAAGAAAGTGTATTCTGTTGTTTTTGAAAGGAATGTCCTATAAATATCAATTAAGTCTATCTTGTTTAATGTATCATTTAATGCTTGTGCTTCCTTATATATTTTCATTTTGGATGACCAGTCCATTGGTGAAAGTGGGGTGTTAAAGTCCCCTACTATGATTGTGTTACTGACGATTTCCCCTTTTATGGTTGTGAGCATTTGCCTTATGTATTGAGGTGTTCCTATGTTAGGTGCATAAATATTTACAATAGTTTTATCTTCTTCTTGGATTGATCCCTTGATCATTATGTAGTGTCCTTCTTTGTCTCTTGTAATAGTCTTTATTTTAAAGTCTATTTTGTCTGATATGAGAATTGCTATGCCAGCTTTCTTTTGATTTCCATTTGCATGGAATATCTTTTTCCATCCCCTCACTTTCAGTCTGTATGTGTTCCTAGGTCTGAAGTGGGTCTCTTGTAGACAGCATATATACAGGTCTTGTTTTTGTATCCATTCAGCCAGTCTATGTCTTTTGGTTGGAGCATTTAATCCATTTACATTTAAGGTAATTATCAATATGTATGTTCCTATTCCCATTTTCTTAACTGTTTCGGGTTTTGTTATTGTAGGTCTTTTCCTTCTGTTGTGTTTCTTGCCTAGAGAAGTTCCTTTAGCATTTGTTGTAAAGCTGGTTTGGTGGTGCTGAATTTTCTTAGCTTTCGCTTGTCTGTTAAGGTTTTAATTTCTCCATTGAATCTGAATGAGATCCTTGCTGGGTAATCTTGGTTGTAGATTTTTCCCCTTCATCACTTTAAATGTGTCCTGCCACTCCCTTCTGGCTTGTAGTTACTGCTGAAAGATCAGCTGTTAACCTTATGGTGATTCCCTTCTATGTTACTTGTTGTTTTTCCCTTGCTGCTTTTAATATTTTTTCTTTGTATTTAATTTTTGATAGTTTGATTAATATGTGTCTTGGCATGTTTCTCCTTGGATTTATCCTGTATGGGACTCTATGCACTTCCTGGACTTGTTTGACTATTTCCTTTCCCATATTAGGGAAGTTTTCAAATATAATCTCTTCAAATATTTTCTCAATCCCTCTCTTTTTCTCTTCTTCTGGGACCCCTATATTTCGAATGTTGGTGCGTTTAATGTTGTCCCAGAGGTCTGTGAGACTGTCCTCAATTCTTTTCATTCTTTTTTCTTTATTCTGCTCTGCAGAAGTTATTTCCACTATTTTATCTTCCAAGTCACTTATCCGTTCTTCTGCCTCAGTTATTCTGCTACTGATTCCTTCTAGAGAATTTTTAATCTCATTTATTGTGTGTTGTTCATCATTGTTTGTTTGCTCATTATTTCTTCTAGGTCCTTGTTAAATGTTTCTTGTATTTTCTCCATCCTATTTCCAAGATTTTGGATCATCTTTACTATCATTAGTCTGAATTCTTTTTCAGGTAGACTGCTTATTTCCTCTTCATTTGTTTGTTCTGGGTTTTCTTTACCTTGCTCCTTCATCTGCTGTGTGTTTCTCTGTCTTTTCATTTTTCTTAACTTACTGTGTTTGGGGTCTCCTTTTCACGGCCTGTGCAAGTTTGTAGTTCCCGTTGTTTGTGGTGTCTGCCCCCAGTAGCTAATGTTGATTCAGTGGGCTGTGGCAGTTTCCTGGTGGAGGGGACTAGTGCCTGTGTTTTGGTGGGTGAAGATGGATCTTGTCTTTCTGGTGGCAGGACCGCATCTGTTGGTGTGTTTTGGGGTGTCTGTGACCTTATTATGATTTTAAGCAGCCTTTCTGTTAATGGGTGGGGTTGTGTTCCTGTCTTGCTAGTTGTTTGGCATAGGGTGTGCAGCACTGTAATTTGCTGGTCGTTGAGTGGAGCTGGGTCTTAGAGTTGAGATGGAGATCTCTGATAGAGCTTTCACTGTTTGATATTATGTGGAGCCAAGAGGTCTCTTGTTGACCAATGTCCTGAACTCAGCTCTCCCACCTCAGAGGCACAGGCCTGGTACCCAGCCAGAGCACCAAGACCCTGTCAGTCACAAGGTTATTTGGTCAGTAGAAGATAGAATGTGGAATCCAGACATTGTATCTTCTAGATGGAGGTGATGGTAAAGAGGTCTCCAGTGTCTTTTTCATTCACCCCCCTTTCAGCTTCCTTCTCTTACCATTAAAATTAAGTATATATTTAACGCTTTATCTATATTTTATATTCTAAAATTCAGAACAAATAAATGTTTTCAATATTATAATTACAGTAATTATTAATCACCATAGAACTAGGTAGAATATTATAATCCTACTTCACTAAACCTTGTCCACGTGACAAGTGACACTCCAAGAGTGGAAGTTATGGAGCTCTCTTTCCTTCCACACCACGAGGAGCTCAAAATCATCCCACACTGCACTTTTCTTCATATTTGGTCAATGCTTCGTCATGTAAGTCTTTGCTTTTTGATGAGTTTCCAATCTTCTTTCAATTGTCTTTTTTGGAAGAAGCAGCTTAGGCTTTTATTTTAGCCTCAGGATAATCCTGCCTTTTAAGTATACTATATGTGGAGGTTAATCCATTTGTTCTTGAAAACATTGTGGTTAGAACCCTCGATATTTGCATTTCAGTTTTGACCATTTTTCTTCTCACATGCCACAGAGCCCACTCCTCTTGAGTACACTCTTTCTTAGATCCTATGGCTTCTCTTTCTTCAATGCCTTTTTTGTTGGTTTGAAGAGAAACCACAATTTTTTTAAAGAAGTGGTAAGTAAAGATAACTCATTGTGTGTTTGAAAATGTCTTTATTTTATACCCTCACATTTTTGTTACCCTCAGACTGAGAACTCTAAAGGAGATATCTAGTTCTTGTTGGTGTCTAGATATGAATCTCTCATCATGTACCCAGTTGGCATTTGGGCATTTCTATAACTCCCATGACTTTGCTTCTCCTCCTTCTCCTCTGACTTCTCCCATTTTCTCCTGCTGAATTTATGTTTCTATTTTTTTTTCTTTTTCTGGACTTTCAGATAGGAATATTGACACTCCTGATCAATTCTCCGTGTCTCTTAATTTTTCTTTAATATATATATTAAAGTAATGATATATTAAATATATATAATATAAAGTATCCTATATTAAAGTTATAATTATATTTTATATAAATTAATTGTTTTCTTTTATATTTATGTAAATATATTTTATACATATATAAATTTATATATAAAGTTATATATATTAATTACATATATATTTAATTAAACCAGGTCATTAGACTGAGGTGGTTTTAACACCTTGGTGGCCTCTGTAAGCAAACCAAAACCTAAGCCAGAGTCAATGCTCTCGAATCTGAGAAAAGGAAACTTGAGAACAGTTAATGACAAACATCCAACTAGGCTTTCCCAAATAAGGCAACTCCTTAAGGTATAGCCAATCAAATAATTTCTTTGCTCTACTTTTCTGTCTTCTCTATGAAGGCCTTTCCCCAGCTTGTCAGTGGAGTGTTCTTAACTCCTTTCTGTCTGGTGCTGCCCAGATTGAATTGATGTTTGCCCAAATAAAGTCTTGTAAATTATAATGTGGTCAGTTTATCCTTTAACATATATACTTAATCTTTAGGGGTCTGGCTTTATGTTCTCGATTAAGATTATTTTTATTCATATTATACCACTTTAATAAATTTCTAAAAATTTGCCAGTCATATCTAATTTCCAAGAATACTCATTTTCTAATTGCTCCTTTTTCACAGTAATTTCTTCCTGAATGTGAGATTTTTTTTGTGGACAACATTTTTTTAATTAATTTATTTAATTTATTTACTTTTGGCTGCATTGGATCTTCATTGCTGTGCATGGGCTTTCTCTATTTGCAGCGAGCGGAGGCTACTCTTTGTTGTGGTGCATGGGCTTCTCATTGTGGTGGCTCCTCTTGTTGTGGAGCATGGGCTCTAGATGCATGGGCTTCATTAGTTGTGGTGCACGGGCTCAGTAGCTGTGGCACATGGGCTTAGTTGTTCTGTGGCACATGGGAGCTTCCTGGACCCGGGCTCAAACCCGTGTCCCCTGCATTAGCAGGTGGATTCTTAACCACTGTGCCACGAGGGAAGCCCCTGTGTGTAACATACTTTTGAATGTCTCTGAAGAGACGAATTATAATTCTGTTTAGTAAATTATTTGTATTCTCTGTTATCACTTGTTCTATTTGTTCATCTTATTACTTTTTTTGACCCTCTAGTTTTCCTCAAGTGAATGACATTCTTTTGTTGTCTACTTAATGTTGTGAATAAAAGACTCCATTAATGAGTGTAAATAACAGGGATGGGTTTTCTCTGACAGGAACTGCATGTGTAAAGAACAGCAGATGCACTTTACTGTGTAGAGGAGAGGGGTAGGCAGGCAGACCTACTCCTCCCCACTCCTAGAAAAAAAAAGTAATGAGAATTAGGGGAGTAACTCCCACTGAAGACCCTAGTTCTCTCTTTTTTTTATTTTTCTTTTTGCGGTACACGGACCTCTCACTGTTGTGGCCTCTCCCGTTACAGAGCATAGTCTCCGGACGCACAGGCTCAGCGGCCATGGCTCACGGGCCCAGCTGCTCCACGGCATGTAGAATCCTCCCAGATGGGGGCACAAACCCGCATCCCCTGCATTGGCAGGCGGACTCTCAACCACTGCGCCACTAGGGAAGCCTCACTAGTTCTCTCTTGTCAGAGTTAGTTTCCATAAAAAGTATTTCCCTGACGACTGTCCCTTGATTGTCCTATGGCTGTATAATCTCAGATGTAATCCCAACCTCTGTGTGCCTTGCTCCATGGAGCAGAAACCTTATTTCTCAGCTTCCCTTGACAATTGGCCAGGTTCAGCCAATGGGAAGCACAGGGAGAAGACTGGAGTGAGGGAAGAAGAGAGAAGCCAGGGTATTTCTCCCTGTCTTGTGTCCCAGGCCGCATCAGTGTCTTGGGCTGCATTTCGAGAAGTGTAGTGTTTCCTCCATACCTCTCCTGCCAATCCATCCTCTCCTCTGTGGTCTCAGGTTCTATTGGGCAGGCTTACCACTGTTTCATCTGATGCTGAACAGCTGTGACTTTGAGCTCCGGTAACACTAAATGTCCTTTGGTCCCTCTAGCCCTTAGGGGTGATAGAAGCTTAGTGCTATTGCTAATCTTTGGGTTGCATCACCATGTCAAGTCCTTGGGCATCCCCAGTTCTCCCCATCATCAGGATAACACATTCTCAATAGTGATTGGTTTCTTCTGGTTTGGGATACCTATAAAGGTTTTTGTTTTCCCAGTTGGACCCTGTCTGACACTGTTCCACTGCCCATTCCTTCTCTTTAATTTGTTGATTCTTAGCTTCGAGTTTCTCCATATTTTCTCCTAGAAGAAGGGTCTTCCCTGAATTGACACATTCTTCAGTGAGTGTACATTCTGTTGAGTGTATGATTTCCTCCATCCTAAGGGTGCACTTCCTTGTGACCCCCATCTGCTTTCATTTTCTTCTTTGTCCACCCTCTTACCCTCCATCATCTCCTTTTATGATGTTGTTATATTCTCTTTTGAACACTTTTTTGAACACTTTTCTTTTGAACACTTATTCTCTTTTGAACACTTTTACTGTCATTTCAATGGCATTTTGGAAGAAGAAGAAGATGAATGTGTACACTCAGTTTATTGCCTAGTCACAGGAGTTTTTGGTCAGCTACTTTTGAGGGGTTGTCTTAAGAAAAAAGGAAACTTGGCAAATTTTGAGAGTGATTTTATTTCTACAAATGTATTTATATTAAAAAACAATGAGTCAAAAAGAAACGAAATTGAGCTGTTTGTGATGAGGTGGATGGACCTAGAGTCTGTCATACAGAGTGAAGTAAGTCAGAAAGAGAAAGACAAATACTGTATGCTGACACATATATATGGAATTTAAGAAAAAAAAATGTCATGAGGAACATAGGGGTAAGGCGGGAATAAAGACACAGACCTGCTGGAGAGTGGACTTGAGGATGTGGGGAGGGGGAAGGGTAAGCTGTGACAAAGCGAAAGAGAGGCATGGACATATATACACTACCAAACGTAAGGTAGATAGCTAGTGGGAAGCAGCCGCATAGCACAGGGAGATCAGCTCGATACTTTGTGACTGCCTGGAGGGGTGGGATAGGGAGGGTGGGAGGGAGACGCAAAAGGGAGGGGATGTGGGAACATATGTATATGTATAACTGATTAAATTTGTTATAAAGCAGGAGAAAAAAACAATGAGTCAATAAATGTTATTTCTGTCTTTAAAGGCTGCAGGCTAATTATTTTGAACTAGGCAATATTAGGGAAGAATTTGGTAAGCATTTTCTGATTTACCCATTCATCCACGTCCAATTACATCCTTAGATCAGCGGCTCCTCCAATGTGGCATTTATGTGTATTGGAGACTGCTCTCTCGAGGTTACAGGGTCTAATCAGTTATTCTGTGAACACACCAAAATTATTCGATTTGCTAATTTGGTCCTGCAGTGATATGGGTATGTCCCTTTCATTTAACCATTCTGTTATGACCCAAACATGACTATAATGTAATAAGAAAAGACATTTCCTCTGCTGATTTTCTTTAGTTTTAGTTACATTGAGCTGAAAGCATATCTCTATTTGGGAAAGTGGAGATAATTACATAACAGTCAGGTAAGGTGTGGATTCAATCATCTGTAGTGATTTTATAGTGGCTAGGAAATAATGGTCTAAATTTTTAGGATTGAATCTGCCACAAATTCTTGAGAAATCGACTCCTCAATATTGTGTTTTGAATATCTAATAAAAACGCAACATACAGACACTCTGACTGGCTTAAATGTAAGGAAAAATATGGATAAGAATATGTGTGAAATGGACAATTATTGGGGTATCTGCTCAATTGACACTCCACCCCTTCTCTGAGAAATTCACCCCTACATATCTCTAGCTTCTTTTTGTTTGTTGCAAGACCTTTGTCTATTGCAAAAGTAGTAGACTTTGACTACTACTATTGAATTGTCCAGAGTTTACACCTGATCACACTGAGCCAATCAGATTCCTTCTCCAAGGAATTGATACTCAGAGTCATCTAGTTCATCTCTAAACATGGCTAGAGATGTGCAACATGAAAAAAGTCCCTGGATGTTGGACAGCTACCCATCTCCCACCATGTAGAAACAGAAACAGATAACAAAGAAGAATGATGGAACCAGGCAAAGAGAATCATTGAGATGAAAGACTATGTACAGAAAGGTTGAGAGAAGTTTTGAGAGAGAGAGACAGAGATAAAGGGAGAGAGAGATTGAGAGTCACTGCCAGGGTTTCTAACAGCTTTTATTAATGATCCCAATCCCTTTAAAGGTATGGAGTTGATGAGACACTCTTCAATTCCTATAGCAAAATCTCCTTTTTGCTTAAGCTGGGCTGAAATGGTCTGCTACTTGCCACCAAAGAGCCTAAAATAAAACAGAACACACAGCAGAATGGAGAGACTGTTTACTGCCAAGTGCATGAATAGAAGAGATGCAAAGACTGTTGGGTTTACATCTGTGGAAAAAGAACGAATTAGCTGTGTTTAACTATTTTGCTTTGATTCTGAGTTGGTTTCCACTGATATTTTTTTTTCTTTATTAATACATAAGAAATGCCTCTTCAATAATTCTCATAATAAGTCTTCAGCAAGCACCTAATTCCTGAATGTTTTACTTCAGGAATTTACTTCATTTGGTTAAAGTGTTATAAAGTTGTTATATTTTCTATAATATAAATCAGCTTTGATAAAAACAGGGAGTTTTGATAAAACTCATTAAATTTGAATGAGCTTTGTAGAATCTAGCACAATGTCTGGTAAATTGTATAGAAGCTTGTTAAAAGTTAGCTCGTGCTCCCTTCCTTTCTTAAACTAAAAACAAAATTTCATTGACACATTGTTTCATTTACTCAGGAGACATTTGAATACCAAGAACCATACCAAATCCTGGGGCTATAGAAACCTTAAACTCAGGGGGAAAATCCAGTTAGAAATGCAGAGGAGACACACTGAGACAAATATTTTCAGTACTACCTGCTAAGGACTGTAATAGAGGGATGACTAGAAATCTACAGGGGCACAGAGAAGGAGTAACTGCTTGGCTGTCAAGGCAATGGTGGCAAATTTGCCAGTTCTGCCCTCAAAGAAATTCTTTAAATTCTATAGCCCCCAATTTATTACTTGTAACATGAGGTTTATAAGAATTTTCTCTTTTGTTTTTGTCATGGTTAAAGGAGGTTATAAAAAAAAATAGTACTTCAGGAGTACCAGTATTATCTGCAGAAGTTAAGGAAAAGCCACAACAAAGAGGTGAGATATAAACTGAGTCAAAAAATGTTTAGTTAGAGGTACAAGTTTTCCCAGGGAAAGGTATTGTAGAAAGAGAAAACAATACATATAAGAGAATGTCCTACCCAGGTCCTGGGTAACTTGTCTTCAAGCAGTAGGGAAAAGCTTTTGTGTGGACCAGTAGAGAATGTTTTGGAAAGGAGTGGTTGGAGAAACCGGTTGGGGCTCAGTTTGGAAGAGCCATCTGTGGAGATGGGATTTTATTCTGTAGGTATTTAAGAAGTCAACAGAAGTTTTAAAACATGAACATGGTAATCTGGGGGAGGAAAACTGTTTTCCTTCTTCTTATCTTAGGTTCATTGGCTGATGCCTTGTAAATCAGACTCACAAAAGCCGATTAATAAGAGAATAACAGACAGAAGTTTTTAACATGTGCATATTACATACACATAGAAGTACTCAGTGATGATTAACACATAAGGGTGATTAGAACTTGGGCTTAAATGTCACCTTAAGGAAAGAATAATAAATTTTTAGAGAAATGGTAAGACAGAGGAAAAGGACATTGAGTATCTGGGGGGCACATTATGAAGATAAATATATGGGGGAAACTAATGGAAGATAAGGGCTATTTAGTAAAAAATTGTTACATAGGTTTCTCTGGTGCTGTCTCTGGACTGATAAGGGTCTAGAGTTGTCTCTGGTGATTAACTTCTGTCTTTCTGGTAGAGAGGGGAGGGGAGACACCTTTACAAATTTATGTCCTGCTTAGACAAATAGGGGGAGGGTAGAGAGCTTTTTCTTAATTGTCTTTAGCTCAAAATAATCATTATGCCAAAGTGGCATATTCTGCTACAATTTGACAATCAAATTTGTTTTTAGCATGATAAGCTGCAGGATTTGTGGAGAAAGCACTAAAAGGAGGAAGGGAAGAAGTCCAGTATGGAATTAAGATAATAATGTGTCTATACTTTGTGTTTGTTTCTTAGGGACCATTCATTCTCAAGACTGCAAAGGCTAATGATGATTGCTGTGGGAAAATGAAACAGAGCAGGACTCTGTGGAACCCCCCACGCCCCAGTACAAATCCTTTCCATGTCCCTGTTTCTTGTTTGTAGGAAATAGGTCTCATTCAGTCTCCTTGACCTTTCCTGAGTTCCAAAATGTGGATTCAAACAGTTGTTAATCAGGAAAGCGAGAGAATGCAGAAACAAGGGAGAAGCAGTCAAGAAACAATAGTACAATCATGAGGCAGGGTCCTGGTTCCTCCTCAAGGAATATACATAACAATATCTTTGAATTCTTCTGCAGGAACTAAGGCCCCCACCCAGGTGAAGGATGGTAACTTCAGACTGGGTACAAGATTCCTGGAGTACCACTCTGTTACCTCACAACCAACAAATCAGAAGACAGTCGTACACCCTGCAGCCCTCATCCCAGGTTTTGTCTATAAAAACTCGTCCCCCCAAAACCATCAGGGACTTCCTTTTTTTTTTTTTTTTTTTTTTTTTTTGAGCATGAACTGCACATTCTCCTTGCTTGGCCTTGCAATAAACCTTTCTCTGCTCCAAATTCCAGCGTTTAGGTTTGTTTGGCCTCACTGTGTGTTGGGCACATGAACTTGTGTTTGGTAACAAAAATATTCCCTTCCCAAAAATGTTCATGGATCTAAAGATTATCTTGAAGGCAGAGAAGCAGAAACCTGTGGGATAAAATATAAAGCAAGAAAGAGAAATATTAAGTATTTTTAAATATGTAGGAAAATTATAATACAGATGGATAATGTTACTCAATGAATGTGAAGCAGGAAAAGGGCAGGGCACAACTTTTAAAAGAATGACAGCCGGGTTTCTCTGGGTGCGGTGGTTGAGAGTCCGCCTGCTGATGCAGGGGACACGGGTTCGTGCCCCAGTCTGGGAAGATCTCATATGCCGTGGAGTGGCTGGGCCCATGAGCCATGGCTGCTGAGCCTGCATGTCCGGAGCCTGTGCTCCACAACGGGAGAGGCCACAATAGTGAGAGGCCCGTGTACCACAAAAATAAATAAATAAATAAAGAATGACAGCCATTGAAGACATGACATAAACTGGTTAGAACCAACTAGGTCCAAGATGGCAGACGAGTCAACTTCCACTAGACCTTGAGCCTCAGTATACACTCATTGTAATACATCACAGGCACCATGACAGTTCTGAGGCTGACCATAAAAGGCCAAAAAATGGGCATTGGCCCAATTCCTGGAAATCCCCACTCCTTCCCCAAAATAGCTGGAATACTCTTCCTACTCATTAGCCTATGAAATTACTCACCCCAGTAAAAACTGACAATCCCATACCCTGGTGCCTCTTGCCTTCTTAGATGGCACACACTCTGCCTATGGAGTGTGTATCTCCCTGAATAAACCTTCTTTCACTTTATTATGGCTTGTTCTTGAATTCTTTCCTACACGAAGCCAAGAACCTACACTTCATGGCTGTCCCAGGGAATCACCTGAGACCTGGGATGTGACCTTCCTCTCATACTCCACTTTCTTTTCCCGCAACAAATGCAGCTGTTTAAGGATGATTGAACAGATTCATTGATTGCTGCTTGGTGGAGCCTAATGCTTAAAGCTATTTAGCCAACAGTGAGCACCAGTAATTGTCCTAGTACACTACTATAACTATTTGTATCTGTAAATTTTCTTCCCACACTTTATAATAAATCTTAGTCATGCACTTAACCTAGGTAATGGTTATAAAACCATGGGCCATGTGGTCCAGTCTCAGAGTTATAGACTTGGAACCAAAATATTATTTCCAAATAACTAAACTTCTCTCCTTCTATTTCTAGAATGCCACAAAGAGAACACAGGCCCAATGTATTGCCTCTTAAATCCCTTTCTGCTCTTGTTTCACACACTGTAGTTGCTCCCATGCTTCTTAATTCCAAAACTCTCTGAGACTCTTTCCCCTGACCCAGTCTGAGTACTATTTCTTTTGTGGTTGTTTGGTTGGATTTTTGTTTCTTTTTTATTCCCACCACTTTCCTTTTGAGTTTGCATCACAGAAGATCAGAGAAACCAATCTGCAAAGGAAGATTCTCAGTAGACAGCCAGGGATGGGAAGAAACTAAGAGAGCAATGGCAAATCCTCTTTAGCAAGCAGGACGAGGGGAATGGCTGGACCATTCATGTATGAGTGAGGTATCTCTAACAGCAAATTGGGCCAGGGTGAACAAAATATGAGAAAAGGGTATACTAAAGAAGAGGGAAAAGGTGAAATATGGGAAAAGTTGGAATATATAAGTCTGATCTTTGGTCTGATAAACTATGCCCCATTCTGGTTTTCACACTGTAATGAGAGTGAAGATAGAGTCTGAGGTATCTATTACATTTTCTCTCAGACATTTGAATAGACTGTGATTTATTTTTCTTAAGTTCTTAGATGGGGAAATGGGTAAGGACAAGTTATAAGTAATAATGAAATAATAGTTAATGTTTACTGGATACTTACTAAGGGCCAGTCATTTTGGAAACATTATCTCATTTAGTTCTCACAGATACCTATGAGATATATTCTGTATTCTCTACTTTATAGGTAAAGAATTTTAGAAAGTTTGAATAACTTGCTCAAGTTGGTGGAGCCAAAATTTGAACACAGGTGTTTTTAGTCTAGAGTTCATAATTTAACCACTTGATTGAGAACGTGCTATAACATTTTCCTTCCACATTAAATCCCTAGAAGGGATGGAGGGGAGAGTAAGAGACTTTATAAAGCACATTAAATTGAAGTTGTTGTCTTACCTCATGATACTTCCTCTGAATTTTTAGTTTTTATAAAAACGAGAAAAATTCTCACGAGTATGAAAATTAGCTAATCTTAGAGAGAAAGATCTTTACTAATGGTTAATAGAATTAACTAGCAATAATAGCATCTATGGGAGGAAATGACTTTAACACTATTTTTCAAATAAACAAGTATGCTTTGAACACCAATTGTGTCCTACTTTGGAAGTCAAACAAGAAGTATAAAACTTTGATCTTGTATGTGAAATAATTGCCTGGGGTACATATCAAATGCTTGGTTTTACTCCAAGAAAACCTCAGAGTCTGGTTAAAGTGAAGTATTTTAAACATGTTTCTTAGGATAACAGCCCAGGTTTTAGGGCCCTTCCTAGTCATTTGGAGAAGGGACTGTCACAATAAGAACATCATCTTCAGGACTATCTCATGAAGTATTAATTTGCCCTTACAAATGTCAACTTTTCTTCTTACTGTAAAATACTAAATTAACCATCACATGCAACTTTCAGTACTCAATATACTACATTGGAAGTCATCTACAAATCAGAATATACAGTTTGAAAGTGATTAATGAAGCATCACTTTATTATAAGATAACAATTTTGTCCATAGCCACACATTTTTGTTATTTTACAGTCTTGGTGCTTCTTGTGTATTTTTAATGGAATAATTTTACAAAATGAAAGTCTAAATCTTGGGAGTGACTCTTTGGTTTAGAAGGGAAAATTGGATCTTGCTAAAGTTGAGATGTATAGTCGTTAGTCCTACTGCAGTATATCTTGAAAAGACAACAGAATTACATCTCAAAATTTATATTGTTGTTCTGTATTATGTAAACTTTCCACATTCTGCATGGTGGCTGGTACAGTCCAGAGAAGAAGGAAGCCAAAGATGATAACATTTTAATAATATTAAGTCATATGAATTTATTTTTGATACAGTTCACATGGAATGAAATACATAATCTTATTTGAGCTAATTGAAATCACATGCCAAAAATGGAAATATGGTCCATTGTCTTTAATATGTTCAGCTGCCATTTAATACCAAAAATATCTCACAATTAACTTGATTACTTATATATGGTATATTGTGTCTAGTGGCCATCAAATGGAGTAATATATTTTAAAATATTCTGTGAATTACAAAGCATCCTAAAATGTAAGTTTTCATAATAATAGCTATCTTTCACCAATGTATTTTAAAAAAATAACGTGGTACATATCTAATATGTTTTATTGTGAACCTCCATTTGGCTGTTTTGTTAATGACTGATTCCAAATTATTGGCTCTGTCAAATCTATTGTGCTATAAATTTCAGAATAAAAATATGAAATGAAATAAACTAGACCTAAAGTTGAGACACTTCATTTTTTTTCTAGAAAAGTAGTAGTTAAAATTTTAGACAAAAACTGTTTAAAATGCATTTGATACATATTTAAAGATAATGTCTTAAGTAATTAATGCCTCATTTTGGTCTCTGCAGATATATGGAATACAATGTTAGGAAACTGTCGGCACTTGAATCTTAATGTCATCATTTTCAGATTCAACTTCTAAAGAATATAATCACTTCTAAGCACAACACACAGAAAATGGCACTAGTGGGTTAGGTCTTGACTGTATGCAACAAACAATGAAATTGACACCTTGGGCCTTATATGGAGACAAGCACACTTTCATTGCTCTGAAATATGTCAAATTCTTATTAACGCAATTTAAATTTACAAGTCTGTTTCCAAACACAGTTAGGTTTGCCAGATTTCATGGCCCATATTTCTTTAACCCTGCCAGATAAGCCTATTTATCTTTCTCTTGCTTCACCCTCACCCACAGGTTTCTTCCAGTTCTACAATCTGGTTGAAGTCTTGTTGGCAGGGCATTCTGACCCTTGTGACCCAGTCCTGAGCATCCTGACCTTAGTGATCTGACCTCTTTGTGAAGAGACTTTTCACCTTTGGATCCCAATCTTTCAGGACAGTCATGAGGCACTTCACAAATGAATTCTGATACCTGCTGATTTTACAACCCCTGGGTGAAGATCATTAGGCTCCAGGTGGGCAGTATTTTTGCTCAATTAATAACATTCCAGCTGCGTCATTTTCTAAGAGGAAGAACAGCTATATTGCTCTGAATGCAACTCCTGACTATTTGTAATTCTCCACTTACAGGAACTTCTCCTGTCCTTAAATTCAAGGACTTAGTTAAAGGGGTAAGCAAACCCAGTGGGAAGCCCTCTTTGATGTGCAGGAGCTCAGATATGCAAAGTCTTGATCAGCAAATGCTTGAAAAGTGCTGACTCTTCTCCCTTTTGGGATTGGCCATTAACTCACTTCTAGGCTTCTCGAGTAAAGATGTTTCTCTGGTTGCTTCAACTTCAGTCAATAAGTGGCTTTTCGTCAGCAAGAGTAAATAACACTCCAAAAAAGTTGCCAAAGTGAACTCATTTAGCATCAGCTCATTAGCATGATGTAAGGGACAGCCCTCTGGTATCCACATGGACTTCCTGGTCTACTGCAGTCTTTTTTATTTGTTCTCTCTGCCTTCAAGTCTCTCCCTGCTTCAAAAAGACCTTAGATACAACTGCATGAAAATTTACAATACTCACTTTATTTCGTGACTCAAGAGTTTTCACTGAGATCCATGTCCCATCTTAGTGACTCTGCCTGTTGTTCAACATCTTACCACCATTATGTCTCAACATCGTTATTTTGTCAACATCCTTCCATATACTTCAATGTTATTTATCTGCTCCTGGTATCATTGTTTCTTCCTTCAGTATTTTTTTCCTCCAGTCTATGACTTCTGTTTTCATTAACACCTTTAAATTTTAAAGGCCCCTTCCTCCAGAAACTTTGCTGGGGTTTACCTACATCTGACCCATTGCTCTTCTAGTCATTATATCCTCAACATGGATATACAGAATTTTACTCTATTATATTTAAGCTATTCTTAGTAATAATGACAATACTAGTAACAACTATTTTCCAAGTCTTACTGCATTTCCTCACATATTACTTTTTATCATAGCAATAAGCCTCTAAGATAGATAGTATATTCATTTTATAGAGGAAAAACTGAAGCTTAAGGAAATTTCATAAGGTCACCTGGGTAGTAAGTACCAGGGCTGGATGTGAACACAGATTTGTCTAATAGCAAACATAGCCACTTAATTACTCTGTTATGCTCCTGGACACTCAAACACCTAAGCCTTATTAAGTAAGCACTTAGTAAGGATCAGACTCCACAGCTAAGTGCTAGAGACAATAAAACCATAGTTCCTGCCTGCCTCTATGGATGTAGTTGGAGCAAAGAGATAAATGGTAAGATGTGCAGAACTGCCTTGAGTAAATAAGGAGAACTCACCAGAAGAAGTGACAGAGTTAAATCTGAAGTGGGGAAGAAGGAGCTTGCCAGGCCGACAAAAAAGGACTGACTTTCCAGGTGGAAAGAGGTATAGATACCAAGGTGGAGAAGCAAGAAGGATCTTGATGCACTTGAGAATGCAGTCCCGCAGGTCAGGATTAGTTGGAGAAGAGGTTTCAGAGGCTGGGAGGCTCATATCCCAAAGGACTTGTATAAAAAGGCAGAGGGGGTTGGAATTTATCCTCTAACGGTTGGATTTGTCATCCATTCTCCTCACGTGATTTTCCCTCCTGATTGAATCCAAAAGGTTTTGATGACAGGGTCATTATCTCAATTGTTTATATTCCCCCACACTGATGTTCCTCCAGGCAGAAAGGGACTCATCTGTCCTTTGGAGGCCTTGGATTTCTTGCTGTTTTTTCTTCGTGTAGACCTGGAACTGTCAGGAAGCAGTGAATACCCTTATTCTGGGAAGTGTGGGTCCTGAACCTGTGGAGTCCCTATTCCCTATTCCAAAAAGAAGTTATGTGGCTCTTGTTCAAAGGGTGTGATGCTTATGGAACCTGTATTAAAGTTGTGATCAGGATTAAAAAGAGAGAGAGGCCTGACTGTGGCTTTAATATAGGGAATTGGCCTAGAGAAGGTAAAACAGAAACACATAGTAAGAAATAGAAGTGGAGTGTAGAGAAGGGAGGGCATCATAATCAACACTTATCAGCTTTGCCTTGATGAGGAGCCCTGTTTTTATTACCATGAAAATAAGATCACTCCTCTGCACTGTCACTGTGAAAAAAAAAAAAAAGACTTTAAGTAGAAGGTGATCTAAGCTTTTAAAAGTGAGAAAACAATCAGAAAAAATTTCAGGAGTTGAATCAGTAATTCTGTGAAGGGAGGTTTCATGTGAGTGTGTTTTGACATCCATAAGAGAGGTATTATCCCTTCTTGCTAATGAAAAAGATGGGTGGTCTTAAAGCTATTTATGGCCATGCAGTTTGGGCCCCTGCCATTGTAACTGTGAGAAGAGTTGCTTAGTGCTGTGTGTTCTGTAGTGGATTATTAAAAGGACCTAGAAAAGATGGAATTTGTAGCATTCTAGAATGCACCCTGACCATCCATCTTGCATGGGATGAAGGGGTTTTTGGTATTTAACTTCCTGGAAGCCTTGATGTAGAAAATGTGCCAATTGTCCTCTTTTACTTTAGAGTTTCAAAACAGTTCTATTTAGTGATCCAAACTTGGTAGATGGAAAAAGAGGGAATTGATGTTCTAAATCATAGAAAAATAAAATAGCTATGTAGAATTTCTTCAATGACAAAATCATATACAAAGGCTTAAACTTCAATAAATGAAAATATGGAAAGCAAATGTTTAAAAGATATAGTCTGTTTGAATTCAAATACTTATTCTACTGCTCAATACTCATGTGACCTTGGGAACAGGCCTCTGTTTCTTCATCTATAAAAGAGCGGTAAACATGGCATCTACCTCATGGGTTCTTGTGAGAATTAAACCCATTGTATGCATAAAGGACTTGGAACACAGGATGTCCTCACTAAATGTTAACAATTATTTTTATTCCTTTTAAGTTTATAAACCTCTTTCAAGAGTATAAAGATTTACCAAAGAGATGTCATTTGAGTGTGTTATACAATTGTTTTCAAGATAGTTAAGATGATAATTTGAACAGATTTATGTATTTAATGTTTTAGTAACTGTAGATATTGGTACCAGGTGTTTGAATCTCTCTCTCTCTCTTTATGTGTATGTGTGTGTGTGTATATATATATATATATATATATATATATATATATATATATATATATGAATATATCTGTATTCTTCTGCCTCCTGTCTTACCCCAATGCAAGCTGTAGCATGTATAAAAGGGGAGGAGGAGGCTGACCACTACACTGTTAAAATTTAACACGCACACACATGCACACACATTCTAAAACATTTCTCAGCACATGGCACTCTTCCCATCATCCTTACTTTCCCTGCACCTATAGACTCAGGAAAAACTGGGGATAGGGAACACTTCACTTTTGACTTACTGCCTAAAATTTGAGAATAAATGTTCTGGAATCTTAAGTAAGGTTTAACTAATGTTAAGTAACCAAAGTTTCATAAGCTCTGTTTATAATATCTATTAGCATTTAAACACACAGACTGCAAATTCCAATTCTTTATAGTAAATTATTTTTTTCTTTTAATTGGACTCTTTTGGTGGCAGATGGAATGCCAGTGTCAAAAAAAGCAATAAGTCATGTCTCTAGGCTTCATCCTTAAGACCTTTCCACCAGGCTCATCAAGATTATGCACTGTTGATCCAATCGACAGGAAATAGGACATGCTCATTTTCCTATTAAAGGCCCAAAGAAAATGTGTCTTGTTATCTGGCAGAGGCAGATTCCTGTGCTGGGTTTAATTTCTGTATTTCTGCATGATTTGCCTCTGGGTCACCTCCTCTTAAAATGTCCCAAGGATGAATATTTGCCTCAAAGTCCTCTACTAGTGTCCCCAGCAGGAACCTCAGCCCTTTAAATAGGGCACTTTCCACAGACACTGCTAACTTCAGAAGGAGCTGCTTTTACATGTCTCATGAATATGGTCTCCCTGCTTCAAGCTCTCCTCTCTTACCTTTGTCCTCTTTAGCGGAGTTCAATTGTCTCCCACATATATTTAAGCTAATGATAGAAGTGTTAAGCAAAAGGTGAAAAAAGGGGCAAATGGATTCATCATGAAAATGTTGTGTGCCATAAAAAACTCCATTCACCAAGATGCCATTCACAGTGGGTAGTAAATTTATGAAACTCATTGCCTCAAGATATTATATGGGCAATTATATATAAATAGGTTCAAGAAGGACTATGGCAGGTTATTTAACAAAATTGGGATGCCAGAGGTAGAAGTGGCAAGCTCATCCCTTACCTTCGGGAACATCGTGGAGGCAGGTGAACATTGCTTAGTGCCTCAGTCAGAGAGGTGCTCAACTGGGGTGTATTAGTTTCCTGTGGCTGCTATAACAAATTACTGAAAACTTGGTGGCTTAAAAACAACAGAAATGTATTCTCTCGCACTCTGGAGGCCAGAAGTCTGAAATCCAAGGGTTTGCAGGGCACACTCCCTCCAGGGGTTCTGGGGAAGAATCGAGTCCTCTTCCAGGTTCCCATGCCTACCCTGGTACTCACATCTCTGCTTCTGTTTTCACAACACCTTCTCACCTGTGTGTCTGTCTTATAAAGGTATATACAATTATATTTATAATCTAGGATAAGCTCCTCCTCTATGATTCTTCATTACATCTTTTGTCATATAAGGCAATACTCACTCTTTTGCCATATTATGTAATATTCACAGGTCCCAAGGATTAGGAGGTGGACATATCTTCTTGAGAGCCACCACAGGGAGGAATCATCATTCTAAGTGCACTAGGGTTTGTATTATTCCTCCTTTTTTTCAAGAGTCAGAGGGCTACTCCAGCCTAATCACTTAATTCTTATCACGAGACTACCAACTGTAACTTTCTTAATTTCTGCATTCCATACATCATTATTGAGCACTAGTTCTGCTGGATATTTAAAAGAAAACAAGGGTAGCCAAATATGTTTGAGAAACAGTAAATATAGAACAACTTCAGTGAGACTTCTCAGAGGCTTACTATGTCTATCATCTTTATGATGTTCTAAAAAGACCATATACTAGGCTCATTTTCCAGACTCTTTTAACTACAAAGTGTATGTTCCCTAGCATACACTTTGAGAAACTATGCTCTAACATTAATACTTTTAAGAATAACATTCAATCAAACTCCATTGTTGTTTTTCCTGTGAGGACCAAATGTAGGTCCATGGTGCTCCTTGTCATATTTACAGGTTATAATTTTCTCATAATTTCTTGAATTATTACAAGAGAAGCCTAGTTGTTCTCTGACTTAACAAGTTCCCTCTGGATCTGAGCAGATTTTCTTTCTTTTGGGTTTACAGGAGAGTCAATAACTTTCCCTAGAGCTATCCAGCTACTATAATCTAAACATATATACAGTCCAAGAAAAACTTTACATAGGCTTCTGTGATTTTGCTGGCTCACTCTGAGTAGAAAGTGAATGCTGCCTTCAAGAAAGTCCTATGTGCTCATCTTGACTCTTTCATCTCAGGCTGCCAAATTTATATCTTTTAGAGACTGAGCAGGTCTTAAAAAGAACACTACACCTATTCCCTTAACATCTTTTCATTTTTCTCTTGGACTCAGGTAAGAGAAGAGGAATGTTACTATATCACAATAGGTTGATATATTTTTAAGTCTTTGAATGTTCTTTTATTTTTTTAAGTTTTTTTTTAAATAAATGCTTTTATATTTTCTTCACCTGGTCACTCAATAAACATTTATTGAGTCTTCTGATGTGCCAGCTCCTGTGGTAGATTTGAGATGGGGAAGGAGCATGAATCTGGATGACACTCTTCCTGCCTTAATGCATTCTCAGTTAGGTGGAAGGCATGCAATGTGAGAAGAATCTATCTATTATGAAACATGTTTGAACAGCAGTGTGAGAAACATGGGATAGCAGTGAAGAGGAGAGAAAGACAAACTCTGCTTGGGAAAGTTTTGCAAAAGTAACATTTACACTGGGTTTTGAAGAATGAATAGAAGTTTATTTACTGTGGGAAAGTATACTCCAGGATGGAAAAAACAACAAATGTAAGGGAACAAAATCAGAACTGTATCTGGTGTACTTGGGGACTGGAGAGAAGTATAGAGTTACTAGGCAGAAGTAAAAAGGGATATAGCACTGGAAAGAGAGAGGTTGAAGACATAAGCTTGTGTCGAATTGGGGAGGATTCTGAATTGCCCTGCCAGGAAGCTTGGACATTCTTTTACAGGAAATTGGGAACCTTTGAAGGGTTTCATACAAAGGGGTGACCTGATGAGATTTTGATTTTAGAAAGATAATTTTGGAAGTCAGGAGACATGGAAGATTTCTTTTTAAGGGAAGAACCTGTTAGATTACTAGTAAGGAAACAATAATAATCTGTTTAAAAGGTGAAGAGGGCCAGAACTAAGGCAGTGGTATCTGAGATAGAAGTAGCATGATTTATTGACAATTTGATTGATTGTCCAGTGAATGAGGTAGGGGCTGATGTTGACTCCAAGGCTTTTGTTTTATTGGGTCAGTTGGGCGGTTGTGAAGATAACAAGCAGGACAAGCAAGAACAGGAATTGCTTTGGGGTGGGTTTGTGGGTGGGAGTGGGTTGGGAAAGACTAGCTTGTAAATAGGGAGGGAAATACACAATCATCTGTGGCAGAGACTGGGGGTTGCCTCACTCAGCCTCCATTTCACCCAGTTTCAGTGCGACCTGCTGTCCTATATCTTATGCTACTACAATGTAGTACTGCTCAAGATCTACATTTCCCAGCTCCCCACCCCACCATGGCTACCCATCACATATCCACTCCTGAGATTTGGAAGGTGGAGGTGGACATCCCAAGACAGATACCACGCTCCTGTTACTTCAGCTGTTGCCACTGGTAAGCATGACCTTGGGTGTTTGTTTCTTCTGTGGCAGCTGCAGTAGAGTTTCCAGTGTCCAGTCTTTAGTTTGACAGTGTTGAAAGACAGTGTCAAGGACACTCATTTTGCTGGCAGAGGTTATAGAGGAAGAGGTGGCATGGTGGTTCCGGAGCTAGCAGCTTCCTGCTTCTCCAGTCTCCTGATTAGGACAGAGGTGTGTCTGTCTCCCATGGATGTAGTTCCAGAGTATTGTTCCACAATTCCTTTTTTTGGCCATGCCACGCAGCTTGCGGGATCTCAGTCCCCCGACCAGAGGTGGAACCCAGGCTCTTGGCAGTGAAAGTGCAGAGTCCTAACCACTGGACAGCCAGGGAATTCCTTTTCCACAGTTCTTAAAGCACCAAAATCTTCTCTTCTTAGACTAGCTGGAATGGTTTCAGTTTCCTATGCCTGATCCCTGACCAATTCACCTTCAAATTGAAAAAAAAAAATTTATTAGAGAATTCTTTAAATATTGTTCTCTTTATAAAATCATTAAGTATGTGTGACTTTATGTATATTTGGCTACTACTGACACTGTGAGATTATGAAGGACAATCTTCATAATCTCCACTGTGAGATTATGAAGGACATGACCTTGTCATAAACACCTTTGAATGCCCAGTGCCTAGAACAGTGCTTTGCACTTGGTGGTGGCCAATAACTTTGTTAGGTTTCATTGCATTTAATTGAATTGACTGAACAATTTGTGCTTCTCCTAATAGTGTCATATAATACATTTGACAATCTCCCTGACTCTGATAGTTGTTTTATATGATAAATTGCCCATATTGTTAGTATCTAAAAATGCTTTGATCTTAAATTTCTTCAGAATTCTCAAATACATGCCATCTGGCTTCAGTGACTCATGGAAATTTAATGTCTTGAGTTGTATTCACCACCTGTTATTTCTTTTTTTATATTTATGCTAGTGAATCATATTTGCTTTCAATGAAAAGTAATTCTTTAGTAAAAATTCTACATTTATCCTGTCAGGGATGATCACAGATTGAGTAATACAGAGAAACAATTCAACCTTCCTTAATCCTTAACTACTCCTGTCCTCTCCAGGGAGGATGTGATTACATTTTGAGTTCTTCAGCAATTACCAGACAGGGATCACTTTCAATCCTCAGACTATTCTGGTAGAGGAGTGGTTTTTCTCCTCTATATTTTGTCTGAATTTGGTAGTCTTCGTCTCTCTTGCATTTCAGCAGTATTCATATTTAGTGTTCTATGCCAATGTTACTGTCTCTTCCATATGTTGTATTTCTTCTTATGGACACATGATTTTAATACTTTCAATGGTATGGGGTCTTTAAAAGTCCCCTACACATTCCTGTATAATAAATCAACTATAGGACATATGAGGTTGGGGCATAGATACTCCTTTCTGTACCTATCAGGATACCTTTGGTACCAATTCAAACTGGCTAAAAGATAAGTGGAGTAGTAGTACTGAGAGAAGCCTTCAGGTATAGTTTAAATAGAATACTTGTTCCATTTCTTTGTGATTTTCCTGGTTCTGCCTCCTTTGTGTTGGCTTCATATATAGGCTGGCTTTTCCATAGTTGCAAGACAACCATCAACAATAACAGGAGCTGTATGCTGGTATGCTGCCTTGTCACATCCATTGAACAAAATTCCTAAGCTTTGCTCTCTCATGGGACCACCCTTTAATAGGGAGGATGAGTTCATCTCTGGAACAACTACATGAGCTGTACTTCATGAGTATTATCCAATGAGGGAAATTTGAATGGATTTGGGGAAGGAAACTATGACATCTCTTCTTCCTATGACCCAGTTTGCCATGGTCTGAATTAGACTCCAGGGGGTCAATTGGGCAATTTCCCCATATCCTTAAGGTCAGAATAACTTTTAGTATATATTGTTGCATCATCTTTACTGTATACATTTTTCCTGTTTCCTCGGTTAACAGTGCAAAGCTTAAGGGCAGATTTTATCTCTTTTATCCCTTTATTATTGATGCTGACCAGTTACTACAGGAGTCTCCTCACTCTAGGAAGCCAATACATGTTCATTCTCTATCTATATGTCATTCTGATTAAATGGCCTTAGAATAATGTAACTTTTAGATTTATATAATACTTTTTTTTTTTTTTTTGGCTGCATCCCACACAGCATGTGGGATCTTAGTTCCCTGACCATGGATCGAATCCACGCTCCCTGCAGTGGAAGCACGGAATCTGAACCACTGGACCGCCAGGGAAGTCCCTGTAAAATTCTTGACTTAGGCTTTGCCTCTTGGGTCATACTGAGCCAGAACTAGTTAATCAGTCAATTATTAAACACATATTAAGTCCTACTGTATGCCAGCTATTTGGTGGGTGCTTGGATGGAGGAGATAGCCAGGAGTTTAATACAGGTAGTGTCTCCTTAAAATATTTTAAGGCAAAGGTAAAGGGAAGATAGCTATCTCTCAGGTCTGCACGTCTTCTCCTATCACTTTTGGAATTCTCCTTACTCTCTGGTGCTCTTCCCAGGTTCTCAGTGCTACTGTGTGTGTTGTCTCATGTCTTTGGCTTTCTACTGCTGCAGCTCACCAGCTCTAGGAGGGCTCCTCTATCTGTTCATCAAACCATTATGAAACACCTATGAGGATCTCAGGATGAACTGAAGTGCACGACTTGCCTTTGGGACTCCACAGTCTCATGAAAGGTTTACATGCAAATAGTAATGTGGTATGTGCCAGGATAGCACAGATAACATCAGAGCTAATCCAAGCTCCCAGAACAGGGTAGTCAAGGAAGTTTTCCCTGAGACAGTGATTCTTATGAATTGAAAAAAAAAAGAAGAGTCAAAGTCAGCCAGGTGAAAAGGCATTGCCTCAGAGGGAACAACATGGCCAGAGGTCATGTGAAAGACCCTAGAAGTTAAGGTATTATGGTACTGTATAGTAGAGTATAAATACATATCTTTTTTATTTTCCCCCAATTTTTTCCTTGTGATGAGAACTTTTAAGATCTACTCTCTTAGCAACTTTCAAATAGACAATCCAGTATTATTAACTATAGTCACATGATGTACATTACATCCCAATGACTTACTTATTTTATAATTGGAAATTTGTACCTTTAGAACCCCGTTCACCCATTTCACCAATCCCCCAAATCCTGCCTCTGGCAACCATCAACCAATCAGTTCTCAGTATCTATGATTTTTTTTTCTTAGATTCCACATATAAGTGAGATCACATGGTATTTGTCTAATACTGATACACTTCTGTACCTGGATCATTTAATGTATGTGAGAAGTTGATAAGAACAGCCTCATTCTTCATGTTCTGATTCAAGGGTTCTGGCTAAAGTTTTGGTGATTCTTAAATCACTAGATGACCCCAAGGAGAACAATTTTCATAATGAATATATGAGACAGCGGTAATCAAAAAAAAGCTTGGGTGTATCTTTCTGCTCAGTAGGAAGAGGAATTTTGTCTCTAGAGCCAGACCTACACGAGAGGAAGCCGATTAAAGCAACTCCTTGCCTGGAGTGGTGGAGAGCATCTCTCAGCAAAACACCTTCCCAGTGGGGTCTCTGCTCCTTTCTATCTGGCCACAAGTTCTCAACAGTTAACTCACTAAGTGGTGAGGTCAATAAAGGTGGGGCATCCTCTTGTATAGACAGTCTTGGTGATAATGCAGCCCGGCCTGAAGAGCGTATTAGCCTAGATTAGCTTATTATCTATGAGATGAACTTCAGAACCGTTTCTGTTCAGTGGAGAAAAGAGAATGAGATCACAGGGTACAAGGTGAGGCAGGGCTGGGACAGCAGCAGCTAGGCACCCCAGGAGGAAAAACTCATTCAGATGGTGTCAGTTCTGCTGTCTCTTCTGTGGTTGCTTGCATCCTGAGGTCCTGACTTCTCTTTTCCTACTTCTAGTTCTTCCTCTGTTGCGGTAAGCAGAGTTAATGTGGTTCCTCCTCCAAGACATCCTCATTCTCATTCCTAGAACCTGTGACTGTGTTACCTTACATGGCAAAAGGGCCATTGTTAATGCGACTTAAGTTGAGGATTTTCAGATGGAGGATTAACCTGGATTTTCTGGGTGAACCCAATGTAATTACAAGCATCCTTATAAGTGAAAGAGGGAGGTAGGCAAGTCAGAGAAGGAGAGCTGTTGACAGAAGTAGAAATGTGACACAGCCAGGATCCAGGGAATGTGGGCGGCCTATAGAAGCTGGGAAAGTCTCCCTTAGAACCTTTAGAAAGAACGCAGTTCTACCAGCACCTCGATTTTAGCTCCATAAGACCTATTACAGACTTCTGACCTCCAGAACTGTAAGAAATAAATGTATGTTGTTATAAGTCACTGAGTTTGCGGTAGTTTGTTACAGCAGCTGTAGGAAATGAATACACTTCTCTTCACTTGATACCTGTGACCCATGGGGCCACCCCTTCCCCCATGCACCACCATCCTCCACCATCAAGTCTGTTCAGAGTCTCTGATTCAGTGGTTGATGCTGGGATACTGTCTTAGGGTCAAAGCTGTACCAGAGCTAGAAGTGGAATGCAAGCGACATCTCAAGAAAAAGTAAGAGGAACAGAGGGCCTGTGGTCATCAAGTCTGGGGCACACCACCAGCAAGGTATCAGAAAGAAGGAGAGGTGCATCGCCAGAAAAGAACACTAACCACTGCGTGCAGGAATGGAGAAGCTAGGATGGAGTGTGGGGCATGGACAGCCAAGAACATTTCAGTGTGGCTGAGAGAAGTGTTTTTTGTTGGGTTCCATAACCTGTGACCCAGTTATGAAGGTACAGGGATATTATCCCTCACTGTTATAACATCTTTAGGTGAATGCTTTCAACAAGCAGAAAATGAAAAGAATCAAGAAATGAGAGCTTAAGGAGACAATTATGTCTCTATATATACACAAACATATTTTTGTTTTAATAATTGATGGAGGCTCACATTATACCCAAAAGCGCCTATTGAAATATATTTTAAAAACTTTATTTCCCATTTGAAAATGACACAGACCTAAACTCTACAAAAGATCAGCTAAAATGACTTGAATTAGTCCCATAAATACTGTAAAAGATTTTCTTTTGCTTTTTAAAAATATGTGCTTTGATTTTTGAAAAATGTCTTTGGATTTTAAAGCATTTCTCAAGGGTGTACAATAATACATCATTTTTAAAGAACTTTTATCTTTATTAACTCCTCACCACCACCTTAAAAGGTAGCTTGGGAAAGCACGATTGTCACCATTTTGCAGGAAACTGAGGTCCAGAGAGGTTACGTGACTTCCCGGAAGACATAAACTTGTGGGGTGGTGAAACTTAAATTGTAACAGATATCATTACCTAGTATTACCTCATTAAATCCTCACAGCATGAGAGAAGCAATAAATGATATATTATTTCATTTTAGTATTGGGGAAATTAAAGCCAAATTGGTGAAACAGCATTGCTAGCAAAATACAGCAACGTGGAAGAGTCTGTATCTAACTGCCTTTTTCATTCCTAAGTACCTGAGATGTCAAAGCTTTTCTTCCCTTTTAAGACACAGTTTGTAAGATGCCTCCTCTCTTCTTCCAGAACTAAATCCCAATTAAAATGCTGATAGAGGATTCAGAAAGGGAGTTCAGTGGCCTTTGCTCAGCTGCAAGGCCCACAAAATTACCAAGGAGACAGGCTCTGGGACATTGCCTGGATGGTCCTTCCCCTGATTAATTGCACTAACTACCATGTCCTTTTCACAAGCACTGACTCTGCAGATGATGGGAGTTTCTGAAGTCATTCAGGACACGGTCAAGTGAGGAGGCCGGGGTGAGGCCTGAGGTAGACAGTGAGCATGGACGGTGCTTTGTGTCAAAAACTGGAAGGGAGAGATTCCACTCGTTCACAAGCAGTTGTTCCTTGGGTTACCACAGATCCTATTAAAAAGAATATCAATTCAAGAAGCCAGTTCTTCCTCAAGTCCTCAAGTTGGGCCCCCTCCCTGAGAGAAAATGGAGGGGCCCCGTATGGCGCCACCTCAGCACTTAACAAACCGCATCCCTTGGAACACTGTTCCTGCTAGGGGGCCTGGGAAAGGGAATCCTGTGGTAAAATAGGTTAAAAAATTCTACCACTATTTCCTCACTGTTTAGAGTCCAAAATGTACCAAAATATGTGGAAAGCTTTGTTTTGTTGTGAAGAAACCTTTTCCAAACTTACTGAATCATAGAACACCCACCCCCTGCCGCCATATAAAAACAAATATAAACATAATGTGGGAAACTTTTCCTTAATTCATCATTAGGGTTTTTTACTCTAAAAAAAGTTTTTAGTAGGATTTCAGAAGAAAGATGATAAGGCAAAAAGGAGAAGGGGTGAGATTCTTGAGATTCTATTGCTCCCTAGGAATGAAAAATCATAAAATGTCTCCAGGCCTTACATTGTCATTCTGTAAGATATGTAACATTTTCCTCAACTCACAGTGTTGAGAATTTTGAAGTTCTAATCAAACTTTATGGAAGTGATATAAAATTAAACAATTAGAACACTTTAAGCCATTGAGAAGGAAAGTGAGACAAGATTATTTTTCAGAAACGACTTTAGTAAACAGTATCTAATGCTTTGCACACTTAAAAGACCAGATCAGATAATCAACGAAGACCTACTGTATGGCACAGGGAACTCTACTCAGTATTCTGTAATAACCTATATGGGAAAAGAATCTGAAAAAGAATGGATATATGTATATGTATAACTGAACCACTTTGCTGTACACCTGAAATTAACATGACATTGTAAATCAACTCTACCCCAATATAAAATAAAAATTAAACTAAAAAAATAAATAAAAGCCCAGATCATAGTAGTCTTCATGTTTTCTTCAAATCTTTGGTAGAAGTTAGCATTTTAATCCCCTACATTAGGTTGTGTATACAATTTAGAGAGAAAACCGGCATTTTTTAATAGCTAAAAAAAAGACCCCTGAAGGATGAATGATGTGAAAACCATGAGAATATAGACAGTTTGTTTTCTCACAACCTAAATACATTGAGTTACTTTACAAAGGCCAGTCTCATGAGAGAAGCAAAAATGTATTTACTTAACTGCTATATATAGGATAACATGGAAAATATATTTCTTGGGACACTGAGCTGCCTGCCAAAGATTGTCTGCATATGTCTACCATTATTCAAATTAGGTAGTTTAAAAAATAACAAGTAGTTTAGAAGAACAAGTAATTCAGTAAGATTATACTCTTAATTTACATCTTTTGATACTTTCCTCCCATCTCATTTGCTGGGGGTTAAGGAAGGCACGGTGTGTGAAGAAAGCTTGTGTATACTTTATTGTTTTTGAAAGACTACTTTATTCACTAGATATTTTAACACTCACCCTGAATTAATACTAGATAGAAATATGCAATAAACACATCCATATTTGCTTTGTATTATGTTGAAGTATTTAAAATAAACCCTTTAAAGACACAGACTCAGAAAGTTTGAGGGTAATATTTTTGTTCAGGTTTAATCGTAGAAATGTAATATAGAATGTGTTAATTCAAACTTTTCTTTTCAACTTCTAGTGCTTCCCAAATGCTAACAGGATGAAATGAGAATCCCATGCCTTTCCATTTAAGATCCATCACAATCTGTTTTCTCCCTTAGTTCCCATGGGTCTGAAGGACCTAGTCTTTGTTCCAGCCAGCATCCCTGGGCCATATATTCCTCCTGTCTCCACTGCTCTGCCCATGCCTCTCCTCTCCAATCTCACCTCTAGCCATCTGAAATCCATTACTATTATTAGAGGTCAAAACATTTGCCTCAGGTCACCAAGCAAGGAATGGAAAAAGCTACAATTCAAAACCAGGCACTGGTTTGTAGAGCCCATAGTCAACCACTCCACTGAATTTCTGAAATGTTAAAAGGGTTTTTACCATTTCTAAAATGCTGAAATGCTAATAGATCTGGACTTGAATCCTCGTTCTGTGTTTCTGATCTGGGTGACTTTGAGGTAGATATTTGATGTCTCTAATCATTATGAAACAGGAATTATAATAAACCTTCACACAAAGATTTCTGAAAAGGTTAAATAAGATGATTAGCAATTGGTTCAGTCATTGGTCTGGACTGTAGTGAGTACCCAGAAAATGTCAGCAGTTATTTTTACATCCTTATAGTGTCATATATATATATATATATATATATATATATATATATATATGTATATATGTTATATAGTTATATATATATATATCAGATTCCTTCCTTCCTTCCTTCCTTCCTTCCTCCCTCCTGCCTCCCTCCCTCCCCCTCTCTCTCTCTTTCTTTCTTTCTTTCTTTCTTTCTTTCTTTCTTTCTTTCTTTCTCTCTTTCTTCTACTCTCCCCAACAGATTGTATGAATCTTGAGGGGCAGAAAAATTTTTTATTCATTTTGTTAAATCTGCCTAGAGTTCCAAGAACAGTTCTTGAGCTTGACGGGTGCTAAATATGTATTTTTGATTGATTGGTATTAAATCGTCCTTTATTCTTTGTGTTAAAAGTTTCTGGTTGCTTATTAAGAACACTACCATTAAAGACTTATGTAATATAATAGCTACTTATCCTGTTATAGAATGGATACTTCTCAATAACATAGACATTTTAAGTAATCCTTTGGTATTTAGTTAACATCCAGTAAATATTTTTAAATGTATCTTTCTTTGACAAATAAGATAGCTTAACAGCTTTTATGTTTTAGATCTTCAATCTTTATTTATGCCACAGGAAGTGTTTTGATAATATTTTCTCCTAACAGAGCTGGTATGGTAAATTAATTTAGTATTCACATGGATAGATACCACATGCACTTTTCTAGGTGTTTCACTGTCCCTTAGCTTTAGCTAATGGACACTTAAAGTCTTGCTGATTTTTTCCCCAAAGACTCATTGTCATCTATAACATTCTTGAATAATTGGGCTTTAAGTGGAAGTTAACAGGGTTGACTACTTGCAGAAATATTTGTACTAGTTTAAATCTGAAATTTGTATAACCCTTAAGATATCAAGTTTTGAAATTCTCCTCTAAAAAGTTGAAAGTTAATATGTGACTTTCATATTATTTCATTTCATAAAATGACTTGGGTTTTGTTATTAGAAGTTATTTATAGAAGTCCTACTTTATAAAAATACTATTCGGTATCACTGTAGTTTTTACATTAAAACAATAACAACAACAACACCTGGAACCTAAAAACTGCTGCCAGAATAAATAAAATATATCACTAAGACTTTTCAAGAGGCTTTATTTTAAGATATGCTCATTTCAAAGTCACCACTTCATATCCCCTCTAAAGCCATTTCCCTTTCTTTAGATCAGCATGTCCATGTTGACATTGATTGTCTAAGAATAGGCTGACAATCATTTGTAAAATATAGTCTTTCATGTATTCAACTTAAAAAAAAATCTAAGTCAGGATTTCCTGCAGTGGTGACTGGCTTTGGGTAGAGAGGGATTGGACTGTTTCCCCACCATGTAGCCCTTCTCCACTCTGGGAGTGTTTCTAGCTAATGGTAGGTGAATGAATGATGGTGGGTGGGAGAGAGAAGAAGGCAGGAGAATATTTACAACTAATGTCTACCAATTCACAGGAAATATATATTTTTTCTCTTCTTTGTTTTAGGAGGAATGGCCCACCAGACTCCAAGAGCAAAATATCAGTAACCACAGATTTGTCATCTCTTATATCATCTTCTCTAATACCCACAGCAAGCCTTGTGAATTTGTTAGGATTACCCTCATTTTACAGATGATGAAACTAAAACTAAAAGAAGTTAGTTTACAAAGATCACACATGAGTCAATGAAAGAATTATGACTTTAATGGTGGTCTTTGACTTTAAGAGTGATGTCCTTTCTACTCTGCATATTACCTGAGCTTGTCCATAGAAGTGGAAAATAAAACCATTGGCAAATTAATGGATACAACCTTAATGGTATTAATAATTGTAATTGTGCTACATTATAATAATGTCCTAACAGACAAGCAGTGTACCTAAATGGCTGAAGTTAGCATGACTTCTAAACATAGCCATGCTTAGTATTTTTGGCACTTGGAGGAAAGAAAAAAAAAAAAACAGAGCAGATTAAGAAGCTCCTAAGATTTCTTTCTGGATCTGTCACTCACTGTCTGAATTTGGGAAACTGAAGGCTACAAAATTTCATTTTTCCACCTTCTTATCAGAGTCTATTGATTTTGTAAAGTCTATGCATTGCAAAGTAAGCTGGAGCATGGGCTCAATTCTTTTAGGACAGCTTAGTTAAATCAGAGAGCACTTGCCTGCACCCATTACTCAGTTTTAGCTAAGGATCTTTCTTTTTAGTGTTCTGGTAGTGTTTTGCTCTTAATCCGTAAGGAAAGTGAAAATGTCCAGACTTTGTGGAGAACAGGTCAACCAGAGTTGTTGCTAAGAAAGATCAGAAAGAGCTTTGCTTTGACAAATTAACATCTCGATTTCTGTGCCTCCACCCTCCTCCCTACACACATGTTAAGTCCTCCTTGGTCTCCCTTTTCTAGATCCTTTAGTGAGAACTAGAGCCTTCCTCTTGTTCTTTAAACACTGCCCTGAAGCATCCAAAAATTCTTTCAATTCCCAAACTATTTTAACTTCAAAGAAACACCCCCATCCCTTAATACAGACCCAGATTCAGCATACATTTTTTTTTTTTTTTTTTTTGCGGTACGTGGGGCTCTCACTGCTGTGGTCTCTCCCGTTGCGGAGCACAGGCTCCAGACGCGCAGGCTCAGTGGCCATGGCTCACGGGTCCAGCCACTCCGCGGCATATGGGATCCTCCCGGACCGGGGCACGAACCCGTGTCCCCTGCATCAGCAGGCGGACTCTCAACCACTGCGCCACCAGCAAAGCCCCATACATTTTTGGTAAAGAGCCAGATAGTAAATGTTTTCACCTCTGGGGGCCAGATGGTCTCTGTCACAAATACTCAATATGCAAATTGTAGTATGAAAGCAGTCAATATGTAAACAAATGAGCATGGCTGTTTCTTTCTTTTCTTTTGGCTGTGTTTCAATAAAACTTTTTTGAAACAAATGCAAATACATTTGGCTCAGGAGCCATAGTTCGATGACCCCTGATACAGACTATCTCCCTCATTACACTGTGTTCTAGAGTCAAAGAAACAAAGAGGAAAAAAAATAAAACTGGCATCTGGTCTTTATTTAGTCAATATCTGAGCACGAACAAACGCTAAGTCCTAAGCCCCGTGCTGCAGATTTAGTGGTGAATAACGCAGAGTTGGATTCTGGATTCATGCTCCTTCCTTTCCTTTTCCCAGGCAAAGAGCAGGATTATCTTGGCACAGGATGGCAATATCCTAAATTAGTAATTCATTTATTTTGCAATAGTATACATGCTCTGCCAACAAAGCCTTGGGTAAACTTACAAACTAAACAAGGTTACCTATCCACATCCCTTCTCAATCTTATCTTGTGCCTTATTTCTCACCTCCCATTCAACATCCTTGCTCTATTGCTGTGCGTCTTCCCTCTCCTTCCTCTACATTCCACACTCTTCCTCCTCCATGTTCTCCCTTCCCTACAATTTTCTTGATCTATTCGACCCAAACACAATGTCCTTAGAGTCTTGAACTTCACAAATTAAACTTACTAACACCGTGGTATAAAGAATGCAGATTTTCTTGTTTAAAAGGCCAGCTTGTGAACCCTAATTCTACTGTAGCTGGCCATAAAGTAAGTATGATCAAGTGTGCATCTCCACACTTTGCCTAAACTGTCAGAGTTTAAACCCATCTTTTCCGGGCTCAGTAGAAATTAAGCTGAATCCTGAATAAGGAGAGGCTCCAGCAGTGTTTTCAGTTTTCTGGAAGAAGAGAGAAAAGAGAGCAGAGGTGCTTATTATGGGAGGTACAGGCAGTCCAGGTCCTACCTTGCTGTGCCAGCTCTAACAGAAGGTATGTGACAGATTAATTTAGGCTGGCACACACCTTACTGGGAAATAGGCACTAATATAGGAAAGTGGGATTAAATATTTAAGTACGTCAAAATAAAAATTTGAATCATCCCCGCCCCCTTCTCATTTCTTCTGTCCTAAGTTTTTGAAGGTGGCTTTTGTCTGGAGGTCTAGGTAGTCAACTCTGACTCATTTGTAAATTCGAATGCCTTTTGGACTACAGTCTAAGTATTGGGCAACTGATGACTGGGTTATTTTAGATGAGAAATAAAAATTTAAGTGAATATTTATGAGTGAATAGAAAAATATCACAAGAAATTTTTGTTCATAGAAAAAGGAGGTGAGATTCTGTACTAGTCTGAAAAGAAAAAGCAATGGTAATGGTTGAAAAGGACAGAGGAATAATGATGTATATAAAACAAGGAAGGAAGTCTGTAAAATTCAATCAATTTCTATAGGCTTGTTTGGTACAAAATATCAGGGAAGCTTGGAGTAGCTCTGCATTTCAACAAACATAATGGATCTTGGCCTTCTGGTTACTCCAGTGCATTTATTTTCTCTAGAGAGTTGTTTTTATAGCCCAAGGAACTGGTCTAAAAAGAGATGGGGTTACTTAAGAAGTGATGATTTGGACTTCCCTGGTGACTCAGTGGTTGAGAATCCACCTGCTGATGCAGGGGACATGGGTTCGTGCCCTGGTCCGGGAAGATTCCACATGCCACGGAGCGGCTGGGCCCGTGAGCCATGGCCGCTGAGCCTGCACGTCCGGAGACTGTGCTCCGCAACGGGAGAGGCCACCACAGTGAGAGGCCCGCGTACCGCAAAAAAAAAAAAAAAAAAAAAAAAAAGTGATGGTTTACTCTTTAGTCCTGGAAGGGCAATAATGGCTTGGAAGTCTAATCTGTACCTGGCTTTACCTGAATGGATTCATCTCTTGCTAAACATGTTCTTTGGACAGCAATGAAATGTCTGGGCTAATTATGATGTCAGTTGACACGGGTGGTTTAAAGGCATCTTAAAGTTGGATTCAGACCAGTTGCAGCAAAATGGGGACCATATTGAAAATAAAAATAGAAATTCATCAGGATCTTCTCTCCAGAGGTGCAGGGACTCTCATCTCTTCTCCTTTCTAATATCCACCTCATTTTTCCTCACTATGTGAATAAGGGTTACTGGCCATTTTTGTGCTATTGATGCCCTTGGACCTTTGAAAAAAATTATGGAATCCTTCTCAGAAAATGATTCCAATGTATAAAATACACTATATAGGGATTAAACAGGAAATGAAATATATTAAAACATAATTATAAAATATTAATTTTAAATTTTATTTTTTTAATTTAAATGTTTGCAATGTATTAATATATATGTTTCTTTACAATATAGTCAGTTAGAAGATCTGGCAGTGTGTCAATAACTACCATAATTCCAAAATATGTATAATTTTTTTAGGGTTCTGATATAAAAAATATTTGTAAGTTTTACTGGAAATAAAATCATAGTTACTGCTAATATTACTGCTGTTTTGCCTAAATTCATATTATAGCTAGAGGCCAGTGAAAATCAATGTAATTTTTTCCCTTCCAAGTTAATGAGCTCCTTGAATTTTATCCCGGGATCAGTACTACCTGGGCTCAGGTTAAGAAATGCTTCTATTTTCTGTCTTCCTTTTTATCTCTGTAGAAATCGGGAATTGATGGACTAGCCTAACAGCTGTACGTTCCCAGATCCAGAGCCCCCAACAATGGTCATATGTCTAACAGTCCCAATGCCAAATCCCTTGGAGAGTTAATGTGATGGAAAGGGGCCAGATATCCATTCCTACTCCCCAAAACAATGGAAGAGTGGATGCAAAACATACGGTAAGGCAAGCATATCCTTGGTCCACTATTTTGGGGAACAAGGACCAAGAGACTTTTCAAAGATAGGATATGTATAAAGCAGACATCTCAAAAAGAACATTTACAAATACAGGTTTGAGACCTTTAAAAGCAATTGAAAATTCCTTTGCACTGCTTTACAAATATAATGAAGGATTTCTTCTGAGGGTGAAGAGTCATCACTGCTCATAGGGAAGAAAAGCTGTCTGTGTACAAATAAAAGTATAGGTATTTTAAGTATGATATGACACTGTTCAATGGAACTTTCTGTGGTGATGAAACTGTTCTCCGTCTGCAGTGTCCAGTATGGTAGCCACTAGTCGCATGCAGCTATTGAGCAATTGAAGTAATGCTAATGTGATCCAGGGAGTGAATTTTAAATTTTATTTAATTTTAAGTAGTTAAATTTTAAATTTATATAGCCATATGTGGTTAGTGGCAACTGGGATGGATAGACAGGTATAACCTGTTAAATAGTGCATCTCCATCACTTTCCTATAAACACGACACTCCAGCCAAACCAGCAGAGAACTCCTACCCTTCTGCTGCTGACCTTTGCTGTGGCTGTTTCCCAGCCAGGCACACACTCATGGTTTCTATTTCTTTAGGTCATTCCATACTTTATATGCCTAACTCATATCCCACTTCCTCTGGAAGGCTTCTATTTCCAGCCTAGCCTCTGAAGGCATCTATTGCTATATCAGTAATTGGGATAAATCATATGCAACTTTGTATTGATATTTATCTTTTAAAAAATGTTTAGAGGGCTTCCCTGGTGGCACAGTGGCTGAGAGTCCACCTGCCGGTGCACGGGATACAGGTTTGTGCCCTGGTCCGAGAAGATCCTACATGTCACGGAGCAGCTGGGCCCGTGAGACATGGCCGCTGAACCTGCACGCCCGGAGCCTGTGCTCCGCAGCGGGGGAGGCCACAACAGTGAGAGGCCTGCATACCACAAAAAAAAAATTAAATAAATAATAAATAAATAAATAAAAAATGTTTAGAGTTTACCTTCAAGTGGAGTATAGGCCTTTCTAGAGGAAGAAACAATTTCTCACATCTCTTTAAGTAATATCTAATCTTTGTATAAAAGTGTTCAATGCAATTTTGTTAAAGATGAGCTCATCAGATGCTTTGGAGAAGCAGATGATGAAAATAAAAACATAAATCCACTAGAGCAAGGATGCCTGAAAGTAGAAAATCACTATGTAGAAAGAGATCACTGAAATATTTTAGAATGAAGAGAGACCAATAACTCATTTGGTGTTGTATTTAGGCAAATAAAATATTCTCCTTTCATGGATGAGACAACAAAGTTCTAACAACACTGAATAATTTAACCAAGGTCATATGCCAGTGATGGATGGAAGGGAAACTTGAACAAAGATCTCTGACATTTAGCAGTGTCTCCAGAGCAGGATGCTAGAAAGACTGGGGAACTCTGAAGAAGAAAGATAGAGGGGTCAATAGAAATAATAGGATAGAGAAAGAGAGATTCATGAAAAAAAAATACAAGAGAAGGTTTATAATGGATATCCTTGGTCTGCTCAGATCACCAAAAAGCTAAGAGGTAATTTCCACAAAGTTAAAGAAATTCAAAATATCCTTCTAATTTTAAAAACTCCTAAGTTACCTGACTAGATTGAATGAACACAGAAATCCAGGAGTAACAACTAGATATGCTTAAGATATCCTTCCATGCTCGATGGTCTCTTTCATCTGATGGAGCCTTGGGGTGCATGTTGCACTGCACATTTGCATGCCAGACTGCAGTGAACTGAGTGTGGTTGGGAAACCTTGCCACAGGAGAAAATATTGACAGCATTTCCTATAAGATTTTGACATGAAAATTAGAGAAAGTGTTAGAAAAAAAAATTGTCAGCATTAGGCATACAGCTCATCAAAGAGAAATCACACTTCTTCCTATCTTCTAGGCAATAGCAGCATCATAGACAGAAGATAAAATTCAACATTGCATAAGCATTAGTACAATCATCCCTATATACCCACTGGACTCATTTCTACAACTACATCAAAGCTATCCTATCAGATATGACCAATTTCTTTTCATAGAATAGAGATAGCTAAGAGACAGAAGAAGAAAACTCTAAGGGAGATGAGTAGATAGATACATGTTTCGAGAAAGGAGACTCAAGAATCAAATAATTGTGCTATGGATGCCCTTGATTCGTTAAGAATACCCATAGGCTAAACAAAGCACTGATTAAAACATTTAGACTAAGGTATGGTTACTACACAAAGTCATTCTCAACCTTTAAATTGGGAGAATATGCTCAGTAATCCCTGAATGTAGCCAGTATTTGAATATTCTTACTGAATGCCTACAACATTGTACTAAGACCCCCAAATAGTAAGGCTACTTTCACATGATGCCAAAGCCAGTGGGGTTTTCATGTGTTGCAGCCTATTTTTGCTCCTTCATAATAGATTGGGCAATTTTCAAGTCATTCCATAAGCATTTGATAAAATGTCCAATCATCCTTGATGTGGATATGTCTGAAAAGCCAGATTTCAAAACCAAAAGAATATCTTGGGGCAGAATATACTTAAATGGATACAAAATGCCTTCATCTACCAAAAGGAGCCATTATTTAAGAGAAACCAACCTATGGATGGAATTGATGGAGAATAATTTCCAACGGAGAGACAATGGAGAGTGAATATATTAGAGAAAAAGTAAAATTAAAAATGTGACCAACTGAGGTGATCATGCCTGTGTACTGCAAATCTGGTGCTGTGCTTTTAGGATGAGCATTAGGATCATTTTGATAAAAGTATTAGTAACATGCAATATGTGCTTATAATAAGTGCCAAGGTACTTTGCTAAATCTTTTAAGGATTATTACATTTAATCCCTGAAATGATCTTAAATAGGGATTATTTCTATTATTATTTTATAGATGATGAAACTGAGGCAAAATAATTAAGTTGTCCATAATGTATGGGAAAGAATGGGGCTAGGATTCAAAACCTGATAGGCTTACTCTAAGTATTCTTAACCACCATGCTATAATTTATATCTTGAATACATCAATACAATAATCCAATTTTTATCAAACTTAAATAATATACAAAGCCTTATTAGAGGAAAAAAATCGTGTGAGATTCTCCATTTTGAGAAACACTACTTCAACACCTAAAGTCATGTTCTATGAAAGAAGCCATTATAGACCGAAAATTTGTATCCTCCCCCAGATTCGTGTATTGAAGCTCCAACCTCCAGTGTGGCTGTATTTGGAGATAAAATCTCTAAGGAAGTAACTGAGGTTAATTAAATGAGGTCTTAAGGGTGGAGCCCTCATCCAATATGGTTAGTTATAGTAAAAGACACCACAGGGAGAAGGCCAGCTGCAAGTAAGGCGACCTCTTAGCAGAAATCCAATGGGCCAGCACCTTAATCTTAGACTTCTAGTTTCCAGAACAATGAGAAAATAAATTTCTGTTGTTTAAGCCACCCAGCCTGTGGTATTTTGTTAAGACAGCTGAGCTGACTAAAACGTAAGCTTTAAGTTTGAAATTTTTCCTTCAAACAAGGAGTTAAGTGTTTAAAACCTGAAAAATGATTTTTAAAGATAGCCACTGAAATGCAAATCTAAAATTAAAAACTTTTCACAGAACTCATACCCCTTTCCCCTTTAAAAAACATGTCCTTGAATTCCAGTGTTTGTGAATCTTCCAAAGGGCAAAACCTGGGCTAACCATTACCACAAATCTTGTCAGTAAGTGTTTCATATTATTTTGCCTACATTCAAAAATTAATATAGACCAATTATTTGTAAGTAATGAAGTAAAGAAGTGCAGTATGCACATCATTTTTGAATGTTTCAGATAGGAATCCTCTCTCCTTAGGAAAACAGAACAAAGTTCTTATGAAGAATGGAGTGTCATATTTAGTTAAAATAAAGATAAATTCAGAGAACAATTTTTAAAGTGTAAATTTCCCTTTCAGTTTGCACAGATAGATGAATATATAGTTACTGCATCATCCACTAGAATATTCGATTTCCTCATTAAATGGAGATGATGTTAGCGTTGTATATAAGTGGCCATTATGAACATCAAAGGAGGTAATCCATGTGAAGCCTTGAAAACTAAGTTCTATTGAAATGTCAGGTCAATCATTATTATTAAGTTGTTTTCTCTAAGTGACCAATATCACATTTTGAATTTAAATCATGTGGTAGTTTACTGAAAGGAAGTCATAACCATGTGAGTTTAGACAACAAATGTAACACTTCCTGAATGCCCATGCCTAGTATTTTTACTTTACAGAGCATGGTATTAAGTATGGCTTAGTGACAAAACCATCCGTAATAAATGAATTTTGTTAAAGGTCTAATAGAATATCATAAACCAGCCTGACAAAGGATCTGTGCTATGGTAAAGTGGATTGTAGAATTTATAATAGTTATAATAGTGTCATAGTTTAATGCGGCAGATTTCTGCAGAAAGAAGATATTTAATTTCACTTCAACTTGCAAATAGAAAGCACCTGCCATGCGGAAGGCACTGTGCTGGCATCTGAGTCACAGTGACAAAATGGTTATGTATCTGCTGTTGGTTGTTTTATATGATGAGATATGGTGGTGGCAGAGAGGTGGTTTTTGTAGAGGCATTTAGATCAAAGGTCCCAGGTAACTGGCCTGAAGCATTGGTTGAAGGGAATAAATGCAGAGAACAAGATGGAAAGTTTAAAGAAAATAGTGGAATATTATCCTTATATACTGACTTAAGGGACAATATTGGATTGTCAATCACAGGCCCATTCTTTTTTTTTTTTAACATCTTTATTGGAGTATAATTGCTTTACAATGGTGTGTTAGTTTCTGCTTTATAACAAAGTGAATTAGCTATACATATACATATATCTCCATATCTCTTCCGTCTTGCATCTCCCTCCCTCCCACCCTCCCTATCTCACTCCTCTAGGTGGTCACAAAGCACCAAACTGATTTCCCTGTGCTATGCGGCTGCTTCCCACTAGCTATCTATTTTACGTTTGGTAAGTGTCCATCATCGGATGAATGGATAAAGAAGATGTGGCACATATATACAATGGAATATTACTCAGCCATAAAAAGAAACGAAATTGAGTTATTTGTAGTGAGGTGGATGGACCTAAAGTCTGTCATACAGAGTGAAGCAAGTCAGAAAAACAAATACCGTATGCTAACACATATATATGGAATCTAAGGGGAAAAAAAAAAAGGTCATGAAGAACCTAGGGGTAAGACGGGAATAAAGACACAGACCTACTAGAGGACGGACTTGAGGATATGGGGAGGGGGAAGGGTAAGCTGTGACAAAGTGAGAGAGTGGCATGGACATGTATACACAGGCCCATTCTTTACATATACAGTTCATGCAGCAAGCAGTGATCTTTGCTTTCTGGTTCCTGATACACAAAGCACCCAGTATCAATAATGATGCACTGACGATCTAACAGAAGAGCCATTTACAAACATTTTTCTTTTCTTCCTTAATGCTGAGTCTAAGGGGTATGTTAAATCTGGCTCTTGTGCAACTATTCCAGGTTTTCTGCAAAAAAGGAAGGAAATTCTTTTCAATGGGAAGAGAAATGAAAGAAAAACAAATTTAAAAATGATTTTTGCTTAGGTGTGTGTAACTTCTGTATTGTCATCTTTTTTTACAGCCGGAACACATGCTTTGTTTTTAGGATCCTATCATCGGCAGGCTGTTTTGAAGGTCTTGAAAGTCTTCAAAGTTCTGATGGCTGGTTTTTGTGCATTTTTGACTTCCAGGTTAATGGGGAGAGTGCCTGAATGGGCTGTTTCATCCACCATTGCCATGGTTTTCAATCAAAGTGCATTAAATTGCATCAAGCAGATCTAAGTGAGTAAATATATTCTCCAAATTAAAAAAAAAAAAACTCATAAGGTTGGTTGATTTCAAAATACTGAGTGCCCTAAATCCATAATTATAATGAAACCTACCAGTTTTTTGTTTTGTTTTGTTTACAACTTTATTGGAGTATAATTGCTTCACAATGGTGTGTTAGTTTCTGCTTTATAACAAAACGAATCAGTTATACATATACATCTGTTCCCATATCTCTTCCCTCTTGCATCTCCCTCCCTCCAACCCTCCCTATCCCACCCCTCCAGGCAGTCACAAAGCACTGAGCTGATCACGCTGTGCTATGCGGTTGGTTCCCACTAGCTATCTACCTTACGTTTGGTAGTGTATATATGTCCATGCCTCTCTCTTGCTTTGTCACAGCTTACCCTTCCCCCTCCCCCTATCCTCAAGTCCCTTCTCAAGTAGGTCTGTGTCTTTATTCCTGTTTTACCCCAGGTTCTTCATGACATTTTTTTTTTCTTAAATTCCGTATATATGTGTTAGCATATGGTATTTGTCTTTCTCTTTCTGACTTACTTCACTCTGTATGACAGACTCTAGGTCTATCCACCTCATTACAAATAGCTCAATTTCATTTTTTTATGGCTGAGTAATATTCCATTGTATATATGTGCCACATCTTCTTTATCCATTCATCCGATGATGGACACTTAGGTTGTTTCCATCTCTGGACTATTGTAAATAGAGCTGCAATGAACATTTTGGTACATGACTCTTTTTGAATTATGGTTTTTTCAGGGTATATGCCCAGTAGTGGGATTGCTGGGTTATATGGTAGTTCTATTTATAATTTTTTTAAGGAACCTCCATACTGTTCTCCATAGTGGCTGTACCAATTCACATTCCCACCAGCAGTGCAATATTGTTCCCTTTTCTCCACACCCTCTCCAGCATTTATTGTTTCTAGATTTTTTGATGATGGCCATTCTGACTGGTGTGAGATGATATCTCATTGTAGTTTTGATTTACATTTCTCTAATGAATAATGATGTTGAGCATTCTTTTTTTTTTTTTTTTTAGTTTCTGCTTTATAACAAAGTGAATCAGTCATACATATACATCTGTTCCCACATCCCTTCCCTCATGCATCTCCCTCCCTCCCACCCTCCCCATCCCACCCCTCCAGGCGGTCACAAAGCACCGAGCTGATCTCCCTGTGCTCTGCAGCTGCTTCCCACTATCTATCTACCTTACGTTTGGTAGTGTATATATGTCCATGCCTCTCTTTCGCTTTGTCACAACTTACCCTTCCCCTCCCCATATCCTCAAGTCCATTCTCAAGTAGGTCTGTGTCTTTATTCCCGTTTTACCCCTACGTTCTTCATGACTTTTTTTTTAAATTCCTTATATATGTGTTAGCATACGGTATTTGTCTTTCTCTTTCTGACTTACTTCACTCTGTATGACAGACTCTAGGTCTATCCACCTCATTACAGATAGCTCAGTTTCATTTCTTTTTATGGCTGAGTAATATTCCATTGTATATATGTGCCACATCTTCTTTATCCATTCATCCGATGATGGACACTTAGGTTGTTTCCAGCTCTGGGCTATTGTGAATAGAGCTGTGATGAACATTTTGGTACATGTCTCTTTTTGAATTATGGTTTTCTCAGGGTATATGCCCAGTAGTGGGATTGCTGGGTCATATGGTAGTTCTATTTGTAGTTTTTTAAGGAACCTCCATACCGTTCTCCATAGTGGCTGTACCAATTCACATTCCCACCAGCAGTGCAAGAGTGTTCCCTTTTCTCCACACCCTCTCCAGCATTTATTGTTTCTAGATTTCTTGATGATGGCCATTCTGACTGGTGTGAGATGATATCTCATTGTAGTTTTGATTTACATTTCTCTAATGAATAATGATGTTGAGCATTCTTTCATGTGTTTGTTGGCAGTCTGTATATCTTCTTTGGAGAAATGTCTATTTAGAAACCTACCAGTTTTGTTAAATGAAAGAGTTAATGACGTAGGGTTCTTATGCCAGGAAAGGGTGGAAAAAAAAAAGAAGTTTTTTTTCTATATCTGTCAATTGAAAATATGTGGTGTTGTAGCTGAAACATGAATATTTTAAAGTAACAGCAAATGCCTGTAATTCTTCTTGGCTAGCGGCTCCAGGCATGTCCTTTACTGGCAATGAACCACATGCAGGGAGAGGTTATCTCACCGTGCCAAGGAGTTAATTATACTCACTTGACTCTCAGGACTTAAGTATCTTTATTATAAGCCCCCCACCTCCCATTTTTGCATAAAGTGGAGCAAATCTCATTCCTCATCAAATCGTTTTGTTTTGAGCAGGGACCATTTTCATTTTTCTCTTTGTATTCATGAGTAAATGTTTGTAAAATCAAATCAAAGAATAATAACGTTCTAATTTATGTTCCTTTTGCACTTTCATATTTTTTTCTGGGGTTCATAGTGTAAACACAGCCCCAAATCCAGGGGGGCACAATTCCCAGCAGTGCAATGGAGTTGGCCACTGGGTTCTCCAAACTATCTTTAGTTTATAGAGTTTATACATTAAAGAAAATAAATGCAATTGAGAATGCCTAATGGAACTTTCTGGCACATGCTACAGGAGGATACTTAAATATAGTATGATAAAAAATTAAAACCGATTTATCAAAATGACAAAACATTTGGTAATTTGGAACACTCTTAATGTCCATTTAAAGTGCAATGGTCAGTAATTTATTCCATTTTGGAGATTTCAATTTATCAGCATTTAGTGCAATTTATAGCTCATGCTTAATTTTGCTATTATTTACTTTAGCAAATGGGAGAGTCTTACTTTGCAAAAAAAAGTGCTGATTCTCAACTTGTGGAGTACCTCAGTGTAGCAGATTCGGTGTGGAAAACAAGTTGACAGCTTGCTACCACCAAAGTCAAGTTTTAAATTTATTTTATGTAAGCTTTTAGATGTGTGGCTCTCATACTTGAGTATCTTGAAGAACCAAGGGAGCTTATTAAAAATGCAAATTCCTGCCTTCTAGCCCCAGGGATTCTGATCAAAAGGTTTGGAATGGGGCCAAGTAATCTGCACTGATTTTTAACAATCACCCATAAATGATTCTGTTTCTAGGATACATTTTGGTAAATACTTTTTGAGAGAGAAAAATCTGTGCTTTTTGTACACAATGCCATTTTGTATATGAACTACTGATTAGTAATACAGGAATCCTAAAACTAATTAAGGTGTTGATTAGATTCAATTTTGGGGATTTACAAGATCTGTTAAAAATTCAGTTTGGAAAATTGTTCCATTTTGTATTGACATTATAAATTGTGTCACTAAGACCAAACCAAATTAATCAAATCAATAGTTCATTTAAAAGGCTCTCGTATACATTCAAAGCTATAAATGTTAAATGTGTAAGGTGTATTTTCTTCTATTAAATAATACAATTCATGGGGAAATACAGATAGTGAAACATATCAGAAAATTAACTATAACAAGCAGCTAATATTCATATACACTGCAAAGAATAAGTTGATTTATTGAAAATGATATTCTGTTGGGTTCCAAAGACTTCCTAAAGTATATGGCTTTAGGGTAAGCACAATGCTTAGGTCTCATTCTGGTCATGTATTGAGATAATTATTATGGAACAGAAACCTCACTGTGGATATTCCAGTTTTAGAAATGAACATATTCTAAATAATGTCATTTAAAATGATAACTCCATTTTTTTCCATTAAAGAGCTAGAGCCGGTGTCATTATAAAAGAATGGTTTGCACAGTAAAGGAGATAATCCATGTCCTTTTCACAGATAAGAGTGAAGGTCCAGTGAGCCTCCTGAAGACATTTATTCAATCTTGAAATATCTCCCCAAACAGAAAAGTTGCTTTTAAAGGAATGCTAGAAGTCAAGCAGTAGATACCATCTTAGATGTGAAATGACGTTCTAAGCAGAAATTACAAGAAGATTTCTCCATGGTCCTGTATATTCCAGAGAGCGTACAGGAGAATCAACTGATTACACGCAAAAATGAAATATCACACATGACCTCAGGACATGACAATGTACATAGACCATTTACAGAATGAGCAAACAAATGAGGTTCCAGGAAAGGCAAGGCAGAAGAGGAAATAAATCCACGCACCGTCCAGGTTTAAAGCCTCAGAGCAAAGGTTTATCTCTGGCTGTTGGCAGATTTTGGCAGAGAAGACAGTTCCTGGGTGATGAGTGACAAGCTGAAGGAAAGAAGTAAGTGACAGGCAACTTCTAAGGAATTTGCGGCCCAAGGCATTCCTGGTCCCTGAAGATGATAGTGACTATGACAGGGACCTTTAGCGGTTTCATTTTTTCTGATGTGCTTTTCTGAGTTTTAAGAACCCAGAGCAGAAGAACAAGAAAATTCAGTTAAGACCTCGTTTTACATCCATTATCCAGGCAAAAGGCCACAGAATCAAACCTACTGAGGCTGTTTATGTTTGCCAAATGAACTATTTGAAATATTAAAATGACATCAATACAGATTTCTGGAGAAGCTCACTGACATTAATGGCAGTGCCAAAAATGTAACGCAAACTTCTAAACATTTGTCATATTTAGGAAGTTCCATTTTTCAGTTCATTTCCACAGAGCAGGAGAAAGGAAACGTAAATTACTGTGGTAATAAGGGAAGGAAACCAAAATTTAACGAAGGCTTATCGTGGGCTTCACATTGTGCTATGTACTTTATATATTATCTCATTTGGTAAGTTTATGATAAATGTGAACTGTGTTAAAGATGAAAGAGTTAGCAACATGTGACCTACAGACATTTTAGGGACTTAATAATGAACACACCATCTCAAGTGACTTTAATAGTTCATTTTACTGAGTGTTGAAACGAAAAGTCATCTTCAAACCAACCAACCCCGAGAGCAGTCTGAAAATACATTCATATGCGAACCCTTGTACATGTTCATCTGTACACCTTTCTGGAGACCTACACAACTTTAGTTAAAAACTTTGGAAAAACAAAAATGACTTGGAATATTTTCTATAACTGTCATTGTGACAAGGATGTGAGGAGGGTGAGGACAAATCATACAACCACACACAATGTAGGGTTTTTTTGTTTTGTTTTGTTTCATTTGTTTTGTTTTTAAATATTTTTTTGATGTGGACCATTTATTTTTAAAGTCTTTATTGAATTTGTTACAATATTGCCTCTGATTTTTTTAAAAATATTTATTTATTTATTTAATTTATTTATTTTTAGCTGTGTTGGGTCTTCGTTTCTGTGTGAGGGCTTTCTTTAGTTGCGGCAAGCAGGGGCCACTCTTCATCACGGTGCGTGGGCCTCTCACTATCACGGCCCAGACCAGGGCTCGAACCCGTGTCCCCTGCATCGGCAGGCAGACTCTCAACCACTGCGCCACCAGGGAAGCCCCCTTGCCTCTGATTTTTATGTTTTGGTTTTTTCGCCATGAGTCATGTGGGATCTCAGCTCCCCGACCAGGGATCCAACCTGTACCCCCTGCATTGGAAGGTGAAGTCTTAATCACTGGCTTGCCAGGGAGGTCCCCAGTGTAGGTTTTATTCGGGAAACTTGCAAGTCAAAGGTTGACAAGACGTGGCATACACCTCCATTCTCTCATCATTCTGTAGAGAAGCGTTCCAGGGCCTGGCAGTGCAGCTAGATTCACAGTAGTTTGTATCCTGCTACTCTACTTCTTATAGTGTAAGCAGAGGATGGCCCTACCAGTGGCTGTCCTGGCCTGGGATCCCCTGAAGGCACAGCTTCAAAAATTTGTTTGAGTAGCGTATTTTGGAGTGATCCCATAGGGGCAGGACAAGGGACAAGCAGAGAGATACCTAGAAGTTGGAGGGAAAATGACCCTGGGTGAGTTATCCACTTGGTCCCTGCTATGGCTAATAAGTTGCTCAATACTATGAAACAGTCTGAGAATCCAAGTAACACATGTCTCAGGATCATCTGCTTAAAGAAAAAAAAAAAAGGAGGAATTATTTGCCCATTGGCTTCTGTCTCCCTATGGCCAAGAACTGTCCCATTAATTTACCCTAGAATTCCTATCACGCTGGTTCTCCTTGTGTCAGAGAAGCTCTTGAATAAGATTAAGGGACTCATATCCCAGGCCTGAGGGAAGGTACCGTGGGCTGCACCTGTAGGGACCTGAGCAAAGCTCATGCTGGAATAACTAATGATGTTTTGGTAAGTTTATGATATATGTATATTTCCCTTATGGTGGAAGACTAAACATTTTGGACTCAGCTACTAGCGGGTTGGATGCTACTGTTACAGGTTAGCTCAGGAGACTTAGGGAACCTGTGGAAAGTTGTAACATCTTCTGCTGGGCAAGGGGAGCCGATCACCCCATGGAAATTGGGGTTTGAAACACAGCTTTTCCTGCTGGGGTGAATGTGAGACCCCAATACAATGTGTCCTTCACTGTCAGGTAATGAAGAAAGGGTACCCGGCATTGCCTTTGGAATTCCTGGTTGACACTCCACCGTCAGGTTTGGATATTTAGTGTGTAAATTCATTCTAATAATAATAGTTTTTAAAAAATGATGAGCACTTTTTAAATGTGTTTTTTTGTTTGTTTGTTTGTTTGTTTGTTTTTTTGTGGTACGCAGGCCTCTCACTGCTGTGGCCTCTCCCGTTGTGGAGCACAGGCTCTGGACCCACAGGCCCAGCAGTCATGGCTCATGGGCCCAGCCGCTCCGCAGCATGTGGGATCTTCCCGGACCGGGGCACGAACCCGTGTCCCCTGCATTGGCAGGCGGACTCTCAAGCACTGTGCCACCAGGGAAGCCCTACTTTTGTTTTTTTTAAAAGACCCATAATTTCCTTTCTTGTTCTTGTACTTCTTATCACTCTGCTTAAAGCACTTTTGGGGATTTTCTTGTGATGTAAAGCCAGTCCAATTTATTTGTTCAACATAACTTTGTTTAAAATACTTTGTCTCCCTGCTCACTTGGCTTCACCTTTTCCAGCTCTATGGATAACCAGGCTTAATTAATCTAGTCACTCCTAAACTCCTATAACTTCTTATAGATTAACTTCTGTTAATCATATAAGTTGATGGAGTCCAAACATTTTATTTAATAAAGAGGTCACATCTGTTGAACGTCACTTATGGCAGTTACAAAAAGGAGGCATCCATCCTTCCATTTCTTCTTTCAACAAATGACAAGAGGATTTGCATAGATATGCACAGAATGCTATCCTCTGTGTTGTGGGATATCATAAAATGTAAAAGACCTGGGCGTTCAAAATATGCAAACTAATTTTGCTAACCCCATTTTGTCAGGTAATTTTGGTGTGGGAAATAACCAGTGGGAAAACAAGTGGGGAAAGAAAAATAAATAGTAAGATTCTGAACAGACGTTCAACACAGCAGGAGATAGTGTTTCAGACCTGAGATCCAACTTGTAAAAAGAAAGTGTGTAGGGGCTTGCATTTTGAAAGGAACCCCAGATGGGAAAAGATTATACTTTGTGGCAAAGACACAACAGAGAGACCTAAATGAAATCATGGCTACTTTCCTGATGGAAGCACAGAGACGAATTTGGGGTTAGGAAGCCCATTAGCAGAGGACATGCCCTGGGGGCAGTACTTGGCCACTGCCCAGGCACTTGTGGTGTACTGTAGCGTATAAGACTCTGAATTGCCTTTTTATTTAGCATCTTTTGTGTAGAAAATTATTTATGCTGCAGTCTCATTGTTTTCCAAAGTTTCAGAAAACCAGCTATTTATTAGGTTAGAGTAATTGCATAAAAATATAAAATCAGCAACCAGCAAAAATCATTTTTAGAATTTCTTTGTTTTTAATTAAACCTAAAATTAATGTTATAAAACCCACAAGAGTAAAATAAAATTTATTTTGATAGTAAAATGGATTTTCAAATGCTTTCAAGTGCTTTGGGGATTAAAGTTCAATAAGACTTGAAGTCATGTCATCCTGTACCCTGGAAAGGTCTGAATGCCATGTGTAAAATTTGGGAGGGTTCTGAACAAGCAAAACAAAGCAGTAGAAAATACACTTATCCACTGTGCAATAAGAGAATATTAGACTGTCATTCAAAATACAGTTCCTTGCAGCCATACAGGAATACAGTTCCCATTCATTGGACAAGTTAAGTGCCAAAAGGGATTTTGCAAGAATCAAATCACCTGTGAGCTGGGTCGAAAATCAGGAGGTTGCTGCATAGGTAAAGAATGTGACAAAAATAATATCTACATGAAAGCATCTTGAGAGTCAGCAGTTCAGACTGTCAGAGAAGTCCAGAGAACAGGATAAGAAAATGATTTCTATGTTGGACCATGGGTGTAAAATGATAATTTGTCAAACTGCTTACTAGGTGAAAGAGACATTCTCAGGACAAGGTCATGGAACCTATCAGGGATGTTACCAGGCCAAGTGACATTATGGGGTGACCCACTGTTCTGAGTGTTTTTCTTAAACCCCGCCATTGAAATTAACACCTTCATTCTCTGTGTTGTATTTTATTTATAGTGGTTATCTCTCTCTGAAGATGTTGTGGGTATTTACTTGTTGACTTGTTGATCATTTGTTTCCTCCTCTTTTTTTTTTTTTTTTTGTGGTACGCGGGCCTCTCACTGTTGTGGCCTCTCCCGTTGTGGAGCACAGGCTCCGGACGTGCAGGCTCAGCGGTCATGGCTCACAGGCTCAGCCGCTCTGCAGCATGTGGGATCTTCCCGGACCGGGGCATGAACCCGTGTCCCCTGCATCGGCAGGCGGACTCAACCACTGCGCCACCAGGGAAGCCCCTCCTCCTCTTTGAACGTGAGTTTTGTGCTAGTCACCCCGTATCTCCAGCCTGTGAACAGTGCCTGACACATTGCAGTACTCCACAACTGCTAAACAACTAAATAAAAATGAAAACGAATGAATGAAAATTTTGCAGTAACAATCTTGCCACACCATCATTGTTGCATGGTGTACACAAATGAATGGTAATGTAGGATGCTTTTGTTGATTGAAGCTCAGATGCCCTCAGCAGGTAGACAGCTTGAGAGCAAAAGCACTGTGATAATAGCTCACATTTGCAAGGGTACACAGTGAATTTGAATTCATCTCGCTGGTATAAGAAGGATGCAGTATTAAATATATTTTGGCATAGGCTTTAAAAAATAACAGGCTTAATAGATTGACATATTAATACTTTTGGTTGTTATCTCCTTTCTCCCAAAGAGAATTCAGTTAGGGTTAGGGTTAAGGTTAGGAAAAGTCCCACCATGTTGGACAAAAGAGTGTTCAAACTCCATGTCCAATTTTTCAGAAACAGTAGCCTGAGGTTTCCTTATTTTTCCTGGTGCAGTTACCACGGAATTGATATGGTGTATTCTTTTTTTGCCTCACCCTGCAGCTCGCAGGATCTTAGTCCCCAGACCAGGGATCAAACCCAGGCCCCAGCAGTGAAAGTGCCAAGTGCTAACCACTGGACCTCCAGGGAATTCCCGCTATGGTATATTCTTAAATATACAACCTTTCTCTAAAAAGAGGACTATTTCTATATTACTCATTTTTTTAAAAAAATGTTCAACTTCCAGGGATTTCTTAGATCTTAAAAGTATTTTGCACCCAAGCTCATTTGTTCCATCAATCCCTGACTCCCCTTCAAAGCACCTTATGTCTCTCCCTCTCTTTTTACCTCCTTGAATCAGAACTGATGTTTTTTATCTAACCTGTTATGGACAAGATATGAATTGCATGAGGGCAAAGACATTTTCTGTTTCATTCCCTGGCTAGCCTTCAGTGACATGGTGAATGAGGTAACAACAATGGCAATTTTCAGATAAATGAAGGAGAAGCTAGTGGGCTGTTTTAAGTAGTACTTCCAGGGTTATCTGTATTTTGGAGGATTCAAGAGTGATTCTTGAGGGCATGTTTAAAAATCAGTTTTTGCTACTAGTTTGTTTTAGTGGGATGATATGCTTTTTAAAAATTTAATTTTAATTCTGATTACATATTTAAAAGTAAACTATTGCTAAAAGGTTTATAGCAGTGTCCCTTTCCCCACTCTACCCCACCACTAGCACCTTCACCATAGCAATCTCCCTTTAGAGACAAGAAATGCCATCTCTCTTAGCTGCTCTGGTACTTAGCTCTTTACTTCTAACTACTGTCTAGATTGCTTTATTTTGATTATTAACTTTAAACATTATCCAACTGTATCGCAGTTTGGTGACACATCCATAGTTAGTGTTATCATTTTCATGACTAGTGTAAATACTATCCATTGTTGAACCAAGTAGAAAGCTCTATTTATATTGATTTTTAATAGTATTTTCCCATGGAATTAATAAGTGCAATCCTTTTTTCTGTTTCCTTAATTTTTTTTTTTTTTTTTTTTTTTTTTTTTTTTTTTTTTTTTCAAGACATAGATGTGGTAGTTTATTTGGCAATGTCAATCAAGACAAATACCATAAGAAATAGAAAGAATCAAAAGAAGATACCTATTAGAAGAAAAACTAGGAAAGGAGTGAGGAAGAAGACTTACTTTTTGCCTTCATATTTTTTTTTTTCCTTGTTAAATTGGCTAAGATTTATTTCATTTATACTTTTTTTTTTTTTTTTTTGCCTTATAACAAATTTAATCAGTTATACATATACATATGTTTCCATATCCCCTCCCTTTTGCGTCTCCCTCCCACCCTCCCTATCCCACCCCTCCAGGCGGTCACAAAGCACCGAGCTGATCTCCCTGTGCTCTGCGGCTGCTTCCCACTAGCTATCTATCTTACGTTTGGTAGTGTATATATGTCCATGCCGCTCTTTCACTTTGTCACAGCTTACCCTTCCCCCTCCCCATATCCTCAAGTCCATTCTCTAGTAGGTCTGTGTCTTTATTCCTGTTTTACCCCTAGGTTCTTCATGACATTTTTTTTTCTTAAATTCCATATATATGTGTTAGCATACAGTATTTGTCTTTCTCTTTCTGACTTACTTCACTCTGTATGACAGACTCTAGGTCTATCCACCTCATTACAAATAGCTCAATTTCATTTCTTTTTATGGCTGAGTAATATTCCATTGTATATATGTGCCACATCTTCTTTATCCATTCATCCGATGATGGACACTTAGGTTGTTTCCATCTCCGGGCTATTGTAAATAGGGCTGCTATGAACATTTTGGTACATGTCTCTTTTTGAATTATGGTTTTCTCGGGGTATATGCCCAGTAGTGGGATTGCTGGGTCATATGGTAGTTCTATTTGTAGTTTTTTAAGGAACCTCCATACCGTTCTCCATAGCGGCTGTACCAATTCACATTCCCACCAGCAGTGCAAGAGTGTTCCCTTTTTTCCACACCCTCTCCAGCATTTATTGTTTCTAGATTTTTTGATGATGGCCATTCTGACTGGTGTGAGATGATATCTCATTGTAGTTTTGATTTGCATTTCTCTAATGAGTAAAGATGTTGAGCATCCTTTCATGTGTTTGTTGGCAGTCTGTATATCTTCTGTGGAGAAATGTCTATTTAGGTCTTCTGCCCATTTTTGGATTGGGTTGTTTGTTTTTTTGTTATTGAGCTGCATGAGCTGCTTATAAATTTTGGAGATTAATCCTTTGTCAGTTGCTTCATTTGCAAATATTTTCTCCCATTCTGAGGGTTGTCTTTTGGTCTTGTTTATGGTTTCCTTTGCTGTGCAAAAGCTTTTAAGTTTCATTAGGTCCCATGTGTTTATTTTTGTCTTTATTTCCATTTCTCTAGGAGGTGGGTCCAAAAGGATCTTGCTGTGATTTATGTCATAGAGTGTTCTGCCTATGTTTTCCTCTAAGAGTTTGATAGTTTCTGGCCTTACATTTAGGTCTTTAATCCATTTTGAGCTTATTTTTGTGTATGGTGTTAGGGAGTGATCGAATCTCATACTTTTACATGTACCTGTCCAGTTTTCCCAACACCACTTATTGAAGAGACTGTCCTTTCTCCACTGTACATTCCTGCCTCCTTTATCAAAGATAAGGTGACCATATGTCCGTGGGTTTATCTCTGGGCTTTCTATCCTGTTCCATTGATCTATCTTTCTGTTTTTGTGCCAGTACCATACTGTCTTGATTACTGTAGCTTTGTAGTATAGTCTGAAGTCAGGGAGCCTGATTCCTCCAGCTCCATTTTTCGTTCTCAAGATTGCTTTGGCTATTCGGGGTCTTTTGTGTTTCCATACAAATTGTGAAATTTTTTGTTCTAGTTCTGTGAAAAATGCCAGTGGTAGTTTGATAGGGATTGCATTGAATCTGTAGATGGCTTTGGGTAGTAGAGTCATTTTCACAATGTTGATTCTTCCAATCCAAGAACATGGTACATCTCTCCATCTATTTGTATCATCTTTAATTTCTTTCATCAGTGTCTTATAATTTTCTGCATACAGGTCTTTTGTCTCCTTAGGTAGGTTTATTCCTAGATATTTTATTCTTTTTGTTGCAATGGTAAATGGGAGTGTTTCCTTGATTTCACTTTCAGATTTTTCATCATTAGTATATAGGAATGCCAGAGATTTCTGTGCATTAATTTTGTATCCTGCAACTTTACCAAATTCATTGATTAGCTCTAGTAGTTTTCTGGTAGCATCTTTAGGATTCTCTATGTATAGTATCATGTCATCTGCAAACAGTGACAGCTTTACTTCTTCTTTTCCGATTTGGATTCCTTTTATTTCCTTTTCTTCTCTGATTGCTGTGGCTAAAACTTCCAAAACTAGGTTGAATAAGAGTGGTGAGAGTGGGCAACCTTGTCTTGTTCCTGATCTTAGTGGAAATGGTTTCAGTTTTTCACCATTGAGGACGATGCTGGCCGTGGGTTTGTCATATATGGCCTTTATTATGTTGAGGAAAGTTCCCTCTATGCCTACTTTCTGCAGGGTTTTTATCATAAATGGGTGTTGAATTTTGTCGAAAGCTTTCTCTGCATCTATTGAGATGATCATATGGTTTTTCTCCTTCAATTTGTTAATATGGTGTATCACGTTGATTGATTTGCGTATATTGAAGAATCCTTGCATTCCTGGAATAAACCCCACTTGATCATGGTGTATGATCCTTTTAATGTGCTGTTGGATTCTGTTTGCTAGTATTTTGTTGAGGATTTTTGCATCTATGTTCATCAGTGAGATTGGCCTGTAGTTTTCTTTCTTTGTGACATCCTTGTCTGGTTTTGGTATCAAGGTGATGGTGGCCTCGTAGAATGAGTTTGGGAGTGTTCCTCCCTCTGCTATATTTTGGAAGAGTTTGAGAAGGATAGGTGTTAGCTCTTCTCTAAATGCTTGATAGAATTCGCCTGTGAAGCCATCTGGTCCTGGGCTTTTGTTTGTTGGAAGATTTTTTATCACAGTTTCAATTTCAGTGCTTGTGATTGGTCTGTTCATATTTTCTATTTCTTCCTGATTCAGTCTTGGCAGGTTGTGCATTTCTAAGAATTTGTCCATTTCTTCCAGGTTGTCCATTTTATTGGCATAGAGTTGCTTATAGTAATCTCTCATGATCTTTTGTATTTCTGCAGTGTCAGTTGTTACTTCTCCTTTTTCATTTCTAATTCTATTGATTTGAGTCTTCTCCCTTTTTTTCTTGATGAGTCTGGCTAATGGTTTATCAATTTTGTTTATCTTCTCAAAGAACCAGCTTTTAGTTTTATTGATCTTTGCTATCGTTTCCTTCATTTCTTTTTCATTTATTTCTGATCTGATTTTTATGATTTCTTTCCTTCTGCTAGCTTTGGGATGTTTTTGTTCTTCTTTCTCTAATTGCTTTAGGTGCAAGGTTAGGTTGTTTATTCGAGATGTTTCCTGTTTCTTAAGGTGGGCTTGTATTGCTATAAACTTCCCTCTTAGAACTGCTTTTGCTGCATCCCATAGGTTTTGGGTCGTCGTGTCTCCATTGTCATTTGTTTCTAGGTATTTTTTAATTTCCTCTTTGATTTCTTCAGTGATCACTTCGTTATTAAGTAGTGTATTGTTTAGCCTCCATGTGTTTGTATTTTTTACAGATCTTTTCCTGTAATTGATATCTAGTCTCATAGCATTGTGGTCGGAAAAGATACTTGATACAATTTCAATTTTCTTAAATTTACCAAGGCTTGATTTGTGACCCAAGATATGATCTATCCTGGAGAATGTTCCATGAGCACTTGAGAAAAATGTGTATTCTGTTGTTTTTGGATGGAATGTCCTATAAATATCAATTAAGTCCATCTTGTTTAATGTATCATTTAAAGCTTGTGTTTCCTTATTTATTTTCATTTTGGATGATCTGTCCATTGGTGAAAGTGGGGTGTTAAAGTCCCCTACTATGAGTGTGTTACTGTCAATTTCTCCTTTTATGGCTGTTAGTATTTGCCTTATGTATTGAGGTGCTCCTATGTTGGGTGCATAAATATTTACAATTGTTATATCTTCTTCTTGGATCGATCCCTTGATCATTAGGTAGTGTCCTTCTTTGTCTCTTCTAGTAGTCTTTATTTTAAAGTCTATTTTGTCTGATATGAGAATTGCTACTCCAGCTTTCTTTTGGTTTCCATTTGCATGGAATATCTTTTTCCATCCCCTTACTTTCAGTCTGTATGTGTCTCTAGGTCTGAAGTGGGTCTCTTGTAGACAGCATATATATGGGTCTTGTTTTTGTATCCATTCAGCCAATCTGTGTCTTTTGGTGGGAGCATTTAGTCCATTTACATTTAAGGTAATTATTGATATGTATGTTCCTGTTCCCATTTTCTTAATTGTTTTGGGTTCATTATTGTAGGTCTTTTACTTCTGTTGTGTTTCTTGCCTAGAGAAGTTCCTTTAGCATTTGTTGTAAAGCTGGTTTGGTGGTGCTGAATTCTCTCAGCTTTTGCTTGTCTGTAAACGTTTTAATTTCTCCATCAAATCTGAATGAGATCCTTGCTGGGTAGAGTAATCTTGGTTGCAGGTTTTTCTCCTTCATCACTTTAATTATGTCCTGCCACTCCCTTCTGGCTTGTAGAGTTTCTGCTGAGAGATCAGCTGTTATCCTGATGGGGATTCCCTTGTGTGTTATTTGTTGTTTTTGCCTTGCTGCTTTTAATATGATTTCTTTGTGTTTAATTTTTGACAGTTTGATTAATATGTGTCTTGGCGTATTTCTCCTTGGATTTATTCTGTATGGGACTCTCTGTGCCTCCTGGACTTGATTAACTATTTCCTTTCCCATATTAGGGAAGTTTTCAACTATAATCTCTTCAAATATTTTCTCAGTCCCTTTCTTTTTCTCTTCTTCTTCTGGAACCCCTATAATTCGAATGTTGGTGCGTTTAATGTTGTCCCAGAGGTCTGTGAGACTGTCCTCTGTTCGTTTCATTCTTTTTTCCTTATTTTGCTCTGCAGCAGTTATTTCCACTATTTTATCTTCCACCTCACTTATCCGTTCTTCTGCCTCAGTTATTCTACTATTGATCCCATCTAGAGTATTTTTTATTTCATGTATTGTGTTTTTAATCGATGCTTGATTCATCTTTAGTTCTTCTAGGTCCTTGTTAACTGTTTCTTGCATTTTTTCTATTCTATTTCCAAGATTTTGGATCTGGGAAATAGAATCTTGGATCATCTTTACCATCATTATTCTGAATTCTTTTTCAGGTAGACTGCCTATTACCTCTTCATTTGTTAGATCTGGTGGGTTTTTATCTTGCTCCTTCTCCTGCTGTGTGTTTTTCTGTCTTCTCATTTTGCTTATGTTACTGTGTTTGGGGTCTCCTTTTTGCAGGCTGCAGGTTCAAAGTTCCCGTTGTTTTTGGTGTCTGACCCCAGTGGCTAAGGTTGGTTTAGTGGGTTGTGTAGGCTTCCTGGTGGAGGGGACTAGTGCCTGTGTTCTGGTGGATGAGGCTGGATCTTGTCTTTCTGGTGGGCAGGTCCACGTCTGGTGGTGTGTTTTGGGGTGTCTGCAGACTTTTTATGAGTTTAGGCCACCTCTCTGCTAATGGGTGGCGTTGTGTTCCTGTCTTGCTAGTTGTTTGGCTTAGGGTGTCCAGCACTGTAGCCTGCTGGTCGTTGAGTGAAGCTGGGTGCTGGTGTTGAGATGGAGATCTCTGGAAGATTTTTGCCGTTTGATATTATGTGGAGCTGGGAGGTCTCTTGTGGACCAGTGTCCTGAAGTTGGCTCTCCCACCTCAGAGGCACAGCACTGACTCCTGGCTCCTCAATTTGGGATGATGTGTTGTCTATTCATGTATTCCACAGATGCAGGGTACATCAAGTTGATTGTGGAGCTTTAATCCGCTGCTTCTGAGGCTGCTGGGAGAGGTTTCCCTTTCTCTTCTTTGTTCTCACAGCTCCTGGGTCTCAGCTTTGGATTTGGCCCCGCCTCTGCATGTAGGTCGCCGGAGGGCGTCTGTTCTTCGCTCAGGCAGGACAGGGTTAAAGGAGCAGCCTCTTCGGGGACTCTGGCTCACTCAGGCCGGGAGGGAGGGAGGGGCACGGAGTGCGGGGCGGGCCTGCAGCGGCAGAGGTCGGCGTGACGTTGCACCAGCCCGAGGCGCGCCGTGCGTTCTCCCAGGGAAGCCGCCCCTGGATCCCGGGACCCCGGCAGTGGCGGGCTGCACAGGCTCCCGGAAGGGCGGTGTGGGCAGTGACCTGCGGTCGCACACAGGCTTCTTGGCGGCGGCAGCAGCAGCCCCAGCGTCCCACGCCCGTCTCTGGGCTCCGCGCTTTCAGTCGTGACTCGCGCCCGTCTGCGGAGCCCTTTTAAGCAGCGCTCTTAATCCCCTCTCCTCGCGCACCAGGAAACCAAGAGGGAAGAAAAAGTCTCTTGCCTCTTCGGCAGCTCCAGAGTTTTCCCGGACTCCCTCCCGGCTAGCTGTGGCACATTAGCCCCCTTCAGGCTGAGTTCTCGCGGCCAGCCCCAGTCCTCTCCCTGCGCTCTGACCGAAGCCCGAGCCTCAGCTTCCAGCGCTGCGCGCCCCGGCGGGCGAGCAGACAAGCCTCTCGGGCTGCTGAGTGCCGCTCGGCACTGATCCTCTGTGTGGGGATCTCTCCGCTTTGCCCTACCCAGGTATGTGGGGAGTTTCTTGCCTTTTGGGAGGTCTGGGGTCTTCTGCCAGCGTTCAGTAGGTGTTCTGTAGGAGTTGTTCCACGTGTAGCTGTATTTCTGGTGTATCCGTGGGGAGGAAGGTGATCTCCGCGTCTTACTCTTCCGCCATCTTACCCGGAAGTTGTTTCCTTAATTTACGTACAAATTATGGCTGAGTCATTATACACCTTCTGATAGCTATGTAAAACATTGCCTCATTCAAATTCGCGTACAGTCAATTCTATCTGTTAATCTGTCAATTTCTTCTTCACCTTTATTTCCCCTGAAAACATCCCTTTCCGGGTCTTCTGTCCAATCTGGAATGTCTCTTCTCTGTGAGAAGGTTTCTGCCCAGCTGTCATCTTGATTTTTGATCTCTCCATTTTGGATTTGTTTCCTGATCCTAAGTCTTCCTATTTCTTGACTTATCCCTTGTTATGGATGAAATATATCATTAACTTCTGGAGAAACAGTACAGAAGGTAATTTTTTTGAGACACGGCTTTTCTTAAAATTTCCATATTTCATTTTTACAAATGGTTGATAGTGTATTTGGATATAAACTACTAGAATGAATATTATACACATTAAGAATTTGAAATGCACTGTGCTACTGTCCTCATGCCTTCTGCGTTGCTTTTAGAAAGCAAAGCAATTATTTTTCATGATCTTTTGTATGTGCCCCTTGTTTTTCCTCTGGAGGTTCTCCTTTTTATTCTCTCTCTCTCTTTTTTTTTTTTCGTTTATAGCTTTAGGTACTTGGTGGTAGGTCTTTTCAATCTGGAGACTTACATCCTTCAGTGGTGGGAAATTTTCTGGTTTTCTCTTTGTAACTCTTGTTAGTGAGAGGTTGGACCTCTTTGCTTAATTTTTTTTTTCTTTCATCTTTTCTCTCCTATTGGTTATCTCTTTGTATCTTTGATCTTCCAACTCTTTTGTAGAATTTTTATTTGGGTGATCTTTTTATGCTCTAATTTCTATTTCTTGTTCCACGAATATTTCTTTGTATACATTTAGTCTTGTTCCATGGGTTCAGTACCTCATTTACCCTCCAAGGATATTAATTACAGTGGTTTTTTGCTCCCTAAATTTGTTTTGGTTCTTTTCTCATTTTAATTTTAGAAGCTTTCAGTTCTTTGGTTTTGTTTCTGATTAAGATCAAGCCCCTAAAATTTGAATAGGAAGTTCTTTGGGTGTGGGCTGCATTTATGCAAGGCTGAACCTCCTGTGTTTACCATGACTGACCAGTCAGCTTCTGTGTTGTGAAACCCCCAAATGTCTGCATTCCTACTGGGGTTTTCTGTGAGGCAGTACATTTTCTCTTATAACTACCTAGGGGGAATTAACATGTCTACCAGACTTCCAGAATTTTGTGGGAAAGGAAGGCTCAGGGTCCACAGTTTAGTAAGCCAGCTTTAGCTTAATTCTATTTTTTTCCCCCTCAGTTTGGTACCTTGCTGTCTTCTGTGCCTCACCCCTGCAGGTGTGTTGGAAGTAGAATAGTCATCAGAAGGTACTCAGAGTGAGTGGGAACTGGGGATGTGGGGCTAATCGCTCCCTATGTGGTTTTTCAAATATTTTCCCTGATATCTTCAAATTGTTCCCTGTAATTCCAACTTCTGAGCTTTTCCAGGGTTGTCAGGGGCCAAATGCATTAGTAAATCCATCTTCAAGACTTACTTCCTCCATTGTTCTAAATTATTTTTCTGTTTACTTCAATCTTCAAACACAGTGGCTTGGGATTATAGGTTTATTCTAAATTTTTTAAAAAGGTATTCAAATTTGTTTATTTTCATTTATTTGCTTTTGTTTTGTTTTCCTGGATTTTAAGGGGTTGAGTTTTGAGACGAGAGGGGATGGAAATGTCTTGACTCCACCAACTTAAAATCACAAATCTGATGATCAGCTTTTGAGGGATAGGTTCTCATTGTTGTAAAAATTGTGAACATTTATTTTTAAACAGAATAACAATTTATTAATTAGTGCTGACAAAATTATTGTGAAGTAAAGTAGAATATATCCCTTGGTTGCTGAAAGCAACGTTGTCCTACTAGGAAATTCAACTTGAGAAACCAAGTAAAGATCTAAACATTTCTGGTGGGTACTGGTTTAGAGTAGAGAAAGTTAAGGGATCATTCTGATAAATGTTATCACATTATCCTAGGCTAATGCCGTGCTCCACATGTAAGTACGTGTCGGCCAAGATAAACAGAATGTTTATATGGGGCAGGTAGGAAACTCTCATCACTGGATAGTTCTTATAATACACAGACAGATTTCTATCCTTCTTTCTCTATTCTTCCTGCAGATAACTGAAACGTTAAAACAAAACATTTTACAATTATTTGGGTGAAAAAGGAAAAAACCTTTACTGGGTGCCCACTCTGGTATACAGTAGTGTGGCTTATACATTATTATCATTTCATTATTCTTTGCCAGATATTTGTTACATTTTACATTTATGTATTTTTAGTGAGATTTCAAGGCAGTACCTGATTTCTGGATAAAATTTAAGAGATTCCCATCCTTTACTTGAATCATTTCCTAGGAAGAGTTTTACACGTGGGTAACTACCTTCATTTTATAATGATTTCTATAGCTTTTATTTTTTTATAGCTTTTATTTTAATTGTTGATTTTTCTCTGGATTTGTTCATAAATCTGTGCAGCAATCTTTTGTTTACTCAGTCATACAATGAGTGCATACTCAACATTATACAAAATTGCCATTGCTTATTTCTCCCACAAAAACAAGGGACATAAAATCTTTCTATCTGATGGGATCTTAAGAAAGTGTCAGAGTCCAAAACTAAACAGAAACCCTCACTCAAGTTCGGTGAAAAGCCAAAAAAAAAAAAAAAAAAAAAAAAAAAAGAAGGAACAATTTAAATTGTAATGTGAAAACACATACACACACAATGACAACAGAAATATACATTTCTAATCCCTGCACATTCTTCTACTCCCTGGACAGAACTGCAGCGACAATGAAGAGTTTTTCAAGGCTGGATGCTGTTCCTCATTTTGCTCCTGCTCGTGAGGTGAGCCAGACTGGCAGAAAGAGAAGGTGGGACTGATTCCAAAGTGTTAGTCCTTAGCCAGTCACTGGCGTCACAAGCCCTTAGGGTGAGTTTGAACCACAGATGCACGTTAGATGTTCATCTCTGTGTTAAAAAAAGATTTTGTGAAAATAGCGGCTGGTCCTGAGCCCAGCAAGCATGGAGAGGAAGAATGATAAGTTATCCATTTCTAGAAAATTTATAAATATAGGAATTGCTTAACACAGACTACTGACCTTGAATTCCCTTCTTATGAGTATGCTTGTAATTCTGAAAGCAGCCCCAGAAGGCTGGAGAACAACTCACAGAGTGGCTATAAATAAACAGTGCTCTAAAAGTTACAGTAGTCCAAAGGGTAAAGTCAGATGCTTCACTTCAGTATTGGAATGAAATGCTGAAGAGGTCGGGTGCTGAGCAGCCACAGCTTTGTCTGAACCCTGTGGGGTGTGTGGATGTGTCCGTGTGAGTCCACACACTCATATGTGTGCATGCACAGCCCATGTACATGTACTTTGAAAGTACAGTTGACCCTTGAATAATGTGGGGTTAGGGGCACTGACCTTCCACACAGTGGAAAAGCTGCCTATAACTTTGTAGTCAGTGCTCCATGTCCGCGATTTTTCATCCATGGATTCAACCAACCGGAGAGCGCATAGTTCTGTGGTAGGCTGTTATTGAAAACAATCCGCATATAAGTGGACTTGCGCAGTTCAAACCCCTGTCGTTCAAGGGTCAACTGTACTCACTTGTGTGTGCATTCCGTAGTAGATAATGCCTATTTAAGAGCATGGTACAACTTGAATGGAAATAGCAATGACGTTGTTTCTAAAATCATTCCAATGTTCCTATGTTTTTCAAAAATGGTAATAACAATACTTAATAAAATAACGTTGGACCAATGTATTTTCATTCAAGTATGATGCTAATGAGATTAAGACTGGTTGGTGAGGAAAAACATTCAGTTTCCTACTGAGACTGAGTTAACCTCAAAATGTAGGAAAAATAATATAAACTCAACCTATTTCCTAAAGAGTTGGCAATAACATCTTCATACATAGTGATTTTTCAATATTTAAAAAGCGGTGACCTGGATCTCACATGTCTCATTATTAAGTAGTCATAGGAGACCAAATACTTGGACATAATGCAAACATTAGCAGTAAGAGTAAATTGATGAGTTTCCTTTTTCATCCCAGTTTCAATGCTGGATTTGTAACACTGTCTTCCTTCCATTTTATGTTTTCATTTCTTTTATCTCCATCCCTTTCTTCCCTTCTCCTGACCACCACCTCCTCTCAGTCATTTTATGAAATAAATTGTAGCATGAAGAGCATCTTTAAGAAAGTATATCCTATGGCCTTTCTTAAGGTAATTCAAACTTGTACTTGGCCAAAAAAGAACTGTATGCTAAATTTATGTATGTTCCCGGAGACAGAGAGAAACTATTTTTTCTCTCTCCCCTTCATGAGACATTTAAACAAGTGGGTAACAGGTGCCACATGCCTGGAACACACTGTACTCCGAATATTCTTGTAAGAAGCTGTTCACTCGGGGGAGAGCATTTCATTTCTAAGTCTTAGTGAACACCACCTGTGCTTGGTCAGTCGTTGATGGGTTACACCCTTGGTGATGAAAAGGAATTTTATTGGGATATGGATGGAATTCTTTCTCCAAATACTTGGTGAGGGAGCTGATAAATTACTTTACACCTACCAAGTTGGATAATATCTGGACGTCCTTTGGAACAAGATATTTCACCCACGTTTTGAATGGAAAGAACAATGCAAGATCGAGCAATGTACTATGTATTGGCCTCATTTGGAAAAATAAAGTGTTTGATTTTACTCATATAAAATACAAAGCTTGCTTGTGCCAAGATTGTGATACTCAGGTAGGAAAAGAAAAGAAAATTTGAGAGAGAAAGAAGAAAATATTGTTTAGTAGGATTAACGGGCAAATTTCCATGTTTTTTGCATTAACCTCAGAATTAGCAGCTAGATTTCATGGACTTGGCCTAATAAAGACAATTTACACAGTGCTATGGATAAGAAAAGAGCCCCAGAGACAATATTTGTAAGCCATAAAATACTAATACATATGTACTTATGATGAATAAATTATTTTGCAATACGATGAGCATGATACTGCTTTGAAGAGAAAAACAAATCTAGGTTTCTGAAGGAGGATTATCTCTATCAGCCCTTTAGGATACATATTTTTCCTTGAGTCATTTTCATTGCCTAGAGTTTTAAGTATCCTAACAGTTAGAAATGATGTACTTGTTCATAGAGAGCATTCTCCTAACTCCCCCATGCAGAGAAAAACTGTGATTTAAGCCAGTGTTAGATGAATTTCCCAGGCATGATGAGGTGCTCTTATGCTCCACACCCTCATCCTACCCCATCTCAATGTATGTGAATCACTGTCTAGCTTCAAAAGCACAGTGCTGCTGTTTATCAGTTTAGAGGTGAAATGCTTTTGCAAGAATGAGAACTACCCTGTAGTTCATATGCGGTTTAGTGTCCCAGGTTAAATTCTCTATGTCTACATGCTAGCTTTTAATGATTCTGTATGACAACAGCATAGATTTTGAGCTGGGAATTATTTGGAAAACTAGGTGATATGGGGAAATTTGTTCTGGTGATACCAGGTCAACATATAACATCAGAAGTTGTTGAGATCTGAAATGGAACACTCCAGGCGAGATCCCAATAGCGTTGCAGTTTATATTTTAAAATGTGTATTTCCAGTGGTCTGGAGGAAATTTCCAGTTGAATATTTCATCACATCTAACACTACATTCATCTCACTTTCAACTTAGACCTCTTTCCTTGTTTGTGTATTTCATTTTGTTGGGGATATTGTTATTCTGTTTTTCAGGACAAGAATTTAGGAATGTGGGTCTCATCTTTGCTGCTTCTCACCATCATTCTCTATGTCTCATCTTCCATCAAGTCTTTTCCAAAGATAGCTTGGACTTATTTTCTTCTCTGCATGCAGTTAGCGTGTTAGCTGTGCAGGGCTTTCAAAACCCACCAGCTGTCCACCTCCATTCCCCAGCTCACATTCTCTGCCTTCCTTGGGCCTCTCTTTCCTATCCATACACTTTGTGAAGGGTTAATTCTGGAACTTTCTGTATACTCTTCTTGCCTGAAACGTCCTTCTGGTTTCCCAGATCTGACCATTTCCTTTTGATATAAATTCCTTTCTAATGCAATCTAGATATCATGGTTTAATCACTTAAATGCACTTTCACCAGCACCCTCAATTTCTTTTGTATTTTGTCTCTCTGTAGGCATTATCCACCGCCAGCCACCATCATGGTAATACATAACCAAAGATGAATAGACCCATTCATTTTATTTATAACTATCTTTTTTCTTTACTATTTGTCCTTGGTCCTGAACATTAAAATTCTACAAGGGGGCTGAACAGTATGACCACACCTTATTCTAAACCTACTGGGCCCTCAGTACCACTGGGTAATTCTTTCTCTCATGTGTGATTATGGTTTTTTTATATTTCCTGTTTTACCTCCCTTTTCACAGTGCTTGTTTCACTTCCATCTCTCTAATAACCCACAGCAGTTGACTCTGTCTGATTCTTCAAATGAAAGAGTGGACATTGTGAACTGCTCAGCCATCTCCCTGGCACGTGACCTCTGGCCATTGATCCATCCTCATCCATATTCCTTTCTGTCTCAGAGCACAGTATCCCCTGGCCATCTCTCTAAGACATCCTTCTCCCTATATAGGATCTTGATCATCATTTAACCCCTCTTTTTGTAGATATTCTACATTTCTTTTTTTTTTCCTCCATCCCTCCTCCAGAGTATATTGATAAGCCTCCCTTACCCTCAAATATTTTTTATTTTATTTCCACATCCTCTTCAAACTACTTCCTAATGCCTTTTTCAATTTGTGGTTAATCTTCTGGGAAAGGGGGTGGTGTGAGGGAGAAGACCACACTTACTGAGTCTAGTTTTACATATTTCACACAGTTCTTAAGTTATTACAATCTGGCCTCCTTTCTTATTACCCTACTGCTATTGTTTTCCCTTTAGCCACAAATGACATTCTCAACGCCAAATCCTATTTTCTCACATTACTCGATTTTTCTATAAAATTTGGTGCTCTATATTATTTTTCCCGTGGATTCTAGGGTATTAATAATATCTGCGGGCCTCCCTGGTGGCGCAGTGGTTGAGAGTCCGCCTGCCGATGCAGGGGATGCGGGTTCGTGCCCCGGTCTGGGAGGATCCCATATGCCGCGGAGCGGCTGGGCCCGTGAGCCATGGCCGCTGGGCCTGCGCGTCCGGAGCCTGTGCTCCGCAACGGGAGAGGCCACAACAGTGAGAGGCCCGCATACCGCAAAAAGAAAAAATAATAATAATAATAATAATAATAATAATATCTGCTGGTTCCTATCCATGTCCTGTCTTTCCTCCGTCCATTTGGCCCACACATTGCATTTTAGAGTTTGTTTCCTCAGTATGAAAAGGGTATTCTCCTTGATATCCTTCTCTTTTCTTTACAGAGTCCCTAAATTATCTTATCTTTATCCAAAGTTTTATCTTATATCCCAAACTATATTTCCCTGTGCAGCTGACTTCCAATCTCTATGCCCACGCCTCTCACCATTTCTTTCTCTTCAGTCCCTTATGATCTTTATCTTTAAAAAACAAAAACAAAAACAAAACTCCTCATATCATCACCTCATTTAAATATCCCTGGTGTCTATAGGATAAAAGTCAAACTCTTTAGTCGGGGGTAAAGCCCATTAGCATCTGAACTTTCATCTTCTAGTCATGCCTGCATATTCTGTTCTCCAGCCACATTGGAATTCTTACTATAATCTTTCCTTTTGCCATATTTGTGTATTATTAGCTTCTCCCCTCTATCCTAGCTCAAACTCTGAAAAAAAAGGTTTCATGACCATGGATAAGGTTGTATAATCCAGATCTTGAAAAATACTAATATCTGGCTATTCTGAGATTATCTTGTCACTGCCCTGGGGCAAGGCCGCATCCTGAGAGAATCAGCTATGTTTCCCTCCCACTGAAAAAGAATAAAAGTGATCATTGTCAAGCATCCTGGGGAAATCTTCAACACGGAATAAGCATAAGATGCATCTTTGAACTGAGGGTTGGAGAAACATCTTTCTTTCTCAGGCCCAGGGAGTTCCGGGTATGGGATTGACCTGGCTTCCTAGGTTGAGTTTCCACAACACAGATTCTGATGTGAAAAGATTTGTGTGAAAGTGGTTTATTAAGGGGAAATTGGAAAGGGCACAGGAAAGGCAGGATATGTGAAGGGAAAAGCCAACCAATGGTATGGTTTCAGATGAGGTCCTAGCCTGGGCTTGATCCTGTGGGTAGATCTGGGGTGTAAACTGTGCTTCACACATTACCCTGCCTTTAGGCGAGGGACCTGGAATTTCGTCCACTTGCAGTAGCAGTAGCTCATATTCTCCTTGGGCTTCAAGACCCAGGAACCATGTCCCAACTTAAAGGAACTCTTTCCTAAGCTCCCCCAGACTCAGTTTCTCTCTTCTCTGAGTTTAAAGAGCACTCAACTACTTTTATTATGGAATTTGCTACACTGGACTGTGGTGGTCTGGTTCAGTGTCTGTCTGACCTCAGAAAACTCCTTCAGGAAAGGAATTGTTACTCATCTCTGCTCTTTAGCATTTAGCATAGTTTGCAGCAAATATTACAGTCTTAATAAATGTTAGTTGAGTGAATGAAATACCTAGAACCATGGTTTCATCCTTTTGAGGGGCAAAAACATCTCTAAGAAACATCTCTATGAAACTTCTTCCCAGAAAAATGCACAAACACTCAGAATCTTGTATACACTAATCTAGAAGAATTTCTCAAAACAGCAAAACAAACAAACAAACAAACAAAAAACCCCCAAAACAAATTTAAAAAACACAACATTGTTATTAGGACAAAGCATGTTCTTCAAACTCGAGATTAATAGTAAAAATCCCCCCAAATTTTGAAACCCTGGTATGTTCCAGCTTTTATGGTAAACTAATGAGAAACTTGAAATCAATCCAAACATTAAGAATTTAGGAGCTCACTCCCAACTTACATGCACCAACTACTTTGGAGGAAGTTCATGGGAATTGCATGGGAATTGTGAAGTGAGCCACTGATGGAAACTAAGCAAGAAAACAGAAGAGAAGCAAGTGAAGAAACTTTTTAATGAACAAAGAAGCAGAGCAGGCAAGTCTGGCCCTGAAAATGATTCATGGGGAAGGGCCCTATTTTCCCCCAGTTCCTAATCCCACTCTCGGCCACCTCATTTGACCACTAAATAAGTTATGTCTAAGTTTTCTTAGCCAGATGTAGACAAAACCTCCTCCGTCATAGATTCTATCTTTTCCAAGTGCCCCGGGAACTCCACATCCCATTTCATTTCTCTAGTCTTAAAAATGTTTTTACTCTCTAGATTTTGGCTACACAGCCAGTGACATTGACATCATTTATTTAAGTAAAGGAAACAACTTCCACTGTTCACGTTCAATGTATTATTATTGCCAGTTTAGAGATTTTTGAGTCACTTGGTACTCCACTGTGTTTCTACATTTGATGAAAGTGTAATGAAATATTGTGCATATATTAAGGTCCAGTGAGTAATTATTGATTAGCTGTTTGTTGATTGAGAACAGACTTTAATGAAAGAGGTATCAATTTATACATTTTATTTCTAATTTTGAGATATTTAAATCTTGTTCTCTCTTTTACTTTTCTGAACAGATCACCCTGTAATTTCACCTTGGAATTTAAGATGACCCTCAGCTATACACGTGAGGGGGAATTCGGGAGCATCCAGATAGAATCAAATTTTAGTAGACAATTATTTAAAGGTGAACTGAAAATATAATCTATCAAATAATAGCCACACTTCTCCTGGCTACAAAAACTCATTGCTTCTGTTGCACCATGGCCATAAAGTTCTAATATATGTATCAAGAGATGGAAGTAAAAATATTCAAGTGTGAAATCATATGTGTTTGAAAGTTTCTTTAAACTTATCCACAGAAATTAAATCAAAACTGATTCTTTACTATTAATTGTTGTTAATGTGTGTGCTCTTTTCATATATATTTATTTGAAATATATTAAAAATTTTAATTTCTGACTCTTTATGATAAAATAGCACGTTTCCTTGATTTAAAGACTCTCAAATGTTTCTAAAACTGGAATGCAGCTTCCAACCTACATGGACGTGTAATCTAAAAGTTGTCTTGAAATTGATGGTGTGTTGTTCAATTGATGGACTCTTATAATGGAGGAGATGAATAAGATGAATAAGATTCTGTTTAGTCTTCCAAAAACATTTCTCAGACATGAGTAATTTGAATTGATATTCTATAGCTTCTAAATTCTCTATACAGTTTCCTCTTTTTAGTCTTCCATCTGAACTAATTTGTTCACGGAATAATTAGTTAGGGCTTTCTGAGAATGGGAAAGAATAAGATATATTTGGTTTTCTAAGCCTGAAAGAAATATCCATGCATTATCAGTGAATCAATGGCAGATGTCCCTTTGCCACTGGTTTACACATCAGCTTTAGGAAATCACCTTCATAGCTGGTAATGTTACCATATGGATTTGGACTGAAGCATTCAAACAAAAGTGTCCGAGCAATATCAAGACCCTTTTCTCACCTGGCTGCACTTTTTCCCCACACATCGATCTATTTGCATTAGAACTGGCCAAAGGGTTTGTCTCATTAAACTGTATTCAACTGAAAGTATTTTACCAGTGATGAAAAATAAAATGTCATGTCAAAGTTACTTAAAAGGTGATGGGGGGGAATGAAAGTCATTTCATGAAACAATGTGAAAAATGAAAAAGCTCTCTTTGATCATAGTTCATAATTGAAGGTTATTTCCATTTCCAAGGTAGTTATTTTGGCAATTAAATCTACTCAAAAGTTTTATCTCTAAAAAAATTAATTGTATGTTGAAAAAGTGAATTGGGATAATGTACTCTGTAAAGGTTAAAAGAGGTTATTCCAAATGTTATTTCAGTAACATTAGATTTATTATCATATGCAGAAACTTTTAAGATATTAAAAAAGTATAATATGCTAAAAATGTTTTCTATATGGAAAAATATATTCTTTCATCTTATTAGTAAGAATTGTCCTGAGTTCATATATTTATTACACCAAACTGCTAATTTAAACTGATTTTTCTAAGAGTGATACCAGTCTATGCTGCTTTGTATCATGTTGTTTATAAACCCCCCTTGATTTAATGACTAGATTATAAATTCTTGAGGGTACTTATTATTGTTCATATTTTTAAACATCTATCTATATATATGTATATACACATATATGTCTGACATATAATAAACAGCATATATTTAAAATATATAATTTGATAAGTTGTTCCTCAACTCGCTGATCCTCTCTTCACTTTTTTCCAGTATGTTTTTCTCTGTTTCATTTTGAATAGTTTCTATTGCTATGTCTCCAAGTTTACTAGTCTTCTCTTCTGTAGCATCTAATCTGAAGTAAATCCCACCCAGTGTATTTTTCATCTCACACATTGTAGTTTTCAAGAGAACACCTCTAGACTTTCAATTTGGATCTTTTAAATATCTTTTATGCCTCCACTTAACATTTTAAACATATGGAATATAAACATAATTGTTTCAATACCCTCATTTATTAATTTTAACATCTGCATTGGTTCTGAGCCAATTTCAACTGATTGAACTTCATTATGGGTTGTATTTTCATACTTCTTTGTATGCTGGTCATCTTTGATTGGTTCCCAGACATTGTGGATTTTACTATATTTAATGCTGGCTATTTTTGTATTCCTATAAATGTTCTTGAATTTTGTTCTGGGTTGTGGTTAAGTTACTTAGAAACAATTTCACTTTTTTCACATCTTGTTTTTAAGAATTGTTAAGTGGGAACAGAGTAACATTTACTAGGACAAATTCTCCACTACTGAGAAAGATCCTTCCCAGTTTTCTACCCAATGCCCATGAATTATGTGGTTTTCTAGAATGGCTGATTGGGACATGTACCATTCCAGGCCATTTCAGATGATTCTTTTCCTAGCCTCAGGCAGTTTCTGTCCATGCCTGTGCTGATCAGTACTTTGTGGAATACTACTTGAGAGGAACTCTCTACAGATTTCTGGATTTTTTTTCTTTGTACATCTCTCTCCTCTTCAGTACTCTGTCTAGTGAACTCTAGCTACCTTGGTCTCCCCAGACTCTCAGTTCTACTTCTTCATCTCAGAGAGTCTGCCAGGCTCCTTCTGCACTTCCCTTCCCTGTTCTGTAGCCTGAAAACTCTCTCAAAGCAGTAAACTGGGGCAACCATGGGGCTCATCCTTGTAAGATCACTTCCTTTGTTGCCTTATGTTCAGGGTCTTGAAAACCATTGTTTCAAATATTTTGTCTCTCTCTCACTCTCTCTCTCTCTCTTCTTTTGTTTTGGTTGTTTTAGGTGGAAGGGTGAATTCAGTATATATATATATATATATATATATATATATATATATAATATATTGTATATACATAAGTATTATTATGTTTTAATTCAGGTAAATCTCAACTATCTGGAACTTTTTGGGAAAAATGTTATTACAGGCTTTCCAATCCTGTAAGAAATACTCATGTATTATCTGATCTTGATATTGTTTGAAAGTTTTGTTTGAGTACTTCAGTATGACTCCATATGGCAACATTTCCAGGTATGAAGGTGGTTTACTATATTATATATAAATAATCACTTCTTCTCTGTGCCAAACCTCTATTCCCAGTGTATTCTGTGAAGGGATTGAAATTGATGTATTACTTTTATCAGAAGAACTTTAGTGATTTTGAAGTTTATTCAGAGTTTCTTTCCTATACTTTCAATCATCTTTTTGCTCAATTCTCATACCCAAAGGTCCTGAATCCCTTTTACAACAGTAGCAGAAGAATTTATTAAGTTTTGCCAATTTTAGGGCATGGTTTTATGGGTCATCCATATACTTGTTCTAAGAACATGAGGACTATTGGAATGGAAAAAAAAAACATTGAAAATAAATTGGAAAACATTTCAGTCATTTAAAAAAATGGGCTCTTTATGCAAATTATTTCCCTGTGCCACATACAAAAGATATCTTTAATAAGATGCTTGGTCTTGAGAATCACTGTTAAAGGATACAAAAAGTATTCTTTCTCAAGAGTGGTTAAATGTGGCTTCTAGGGTTTGATAATAAAAGCAGGACTATTCATGCATAATAGAATCAGAAGTTTCTATTTTTTTTAAGGCACGCTTTCTTTTGCTATTCTGGACAGGTGTTTCCATAGTGCAATTTAAACTGCAAAAAAGGCTCATAATTGCCAACACCTAATTTAACATTCTGAAGCTAATCATAAAACAACCTCCCCTTTCACTGGAGAGACAAAGTCTCAGCTGGACTTTAAATCCTGATTATATGACAAGTCTCCAATTGAAATTTTAGCTATCAACCAAGTGACCTTCAATGACCACAAGCTGGGAAGCTTAGTAACAAATCTAAACAGATCTCTAGGCAAAACCCTCACCCAGCATTGGTTTCCAGACTCTTACATTATTCACCTCATGAAAAAAAGACAAGCATAATATGAAAAGCAAATGACTGTAGCAACCTTCAACCTTCAATTCTTGAAAGACCAAAGGCAAGCTTTGAAAATATTCCTATAACCCTACTTCCCGTGTGAGAGTTTAGGACACTGATAAAATATTTATATTATCAGTCCACACATAGCAGTCAGTAATTTTTCTGCCTTTAAGAAAGTGTTATTTCAAAGAAATATTGTTCACATTAAAATAAAAGAAATCCTACAGTCATAGCTACTTGCAGATTGTAATAAAGTCATGCTTAATTTGTTTACTTCCCATAATCCTTTTCAGCAAATTTCAGTTTGAGGGAAGCTTAACTATTAATTACTTTGTGTGAAGTTTTCCTTCCCTTCATAACAAAATTCGCCTATAACAATTTTTTTTATCTTTACAAGACTTCTTTTCCAACTTCATTACAAAAAAATTCTGACATAGTGGCATACAATGCAGCTAGACGAGAAGCAGCTCATTCCTGTCCTTAAGTAAGATTGGTAAACAAACTGGCTCTTAATTCCCAAACCGTAAATTTCTTGAGGGTGATCCTCTTTTTAAAACAAGTTCGTATTCTCCATGGTGACTACAAAGCTGACACAAACATTTGTTGAATGAAAGCAGGACTTTACTAATATAATGAATGAAAGAATTGATTTTCTCTATGACTATGGTGATTATGCCCCTCAGGATTTTTTCCTGATTTATAACTTTATGTCTACAAAATTTTGCCAAAGGCATATGATTAAATCACACTTAATTATACATTTAACAATTTGCCTATCCTATACTGAATTCAATAGTATTTTATAAAACAAAACAGAAAATTCCTCAAAAAAATCTGTGTCAGGTAAAGCAATATATTTGTAAGTTTTGTTTGGTACACTCAACCTTTTTCTCATACAGATTTTACAATAATAGATTTATAAAAAGTTCTATACAATAATATTATAAGAATAAATCAAAAGAGAGAAAGTTAAGAAAAAAGGAAGAAACAAACATGCCAACCATAAAGGCTAACTCAGTGGGTACAATTGTACATAAAAACCGGCTGCATGGTTTTGTCAGCCAAGACAAAAAAAAAAAAAGAAAAAAGAGAAACACAATGGATTACATAACTCACCAATAGAAAAGAAGAAAATTTACTACTTTCTCAAAGAAGGCACATTTTTTTCCTGGTACTAAACTCAGAGCAAGTCCTCATGTGAGTCTTAGGTAGGGAACACTGAATAATTTAATGGAAAATGTCCTTATACCAATTTCACAGCAAATACAGAAATGGGCCTCATGTGGCTCCTTCCTGTAAAGGTCTTCAATAAAAGTCAAAGGTGTAATATTAGAACACTAGGGAAGAAGATATTTCTGAGAAGGACCCAGTGAGTCAGATACCAGCATGTGTTCAATCCTGATTCAAAGGTAGAACTTAGAGTGCTGGGAGAGTGAAATGCTGAAACTGGTTATTCGTTGATATTTCTTTTTGGTTAGGAGCTGGAGAGCAGAAAAATCCTTAAAGTAACACTCAGGTGAGGGCCTTGGTTGAGGTTTTTATGTTTATGGTTAAAAATCAACTAGTAATGTTAAGAATCCACATCAATAGGTGAAAAGCTAATCTATAATTTAAAAATTCAGGCCCCTAACCAAGGCTGTGGTCTGTGTCACCTCACTCCATAATACGTTGGAATGAGAGGGTGCTATTCAGTATTGCTGAGCTTCTCCATCTTTTTCATCAAGCCACTTCTAATGACAGGATCAAGTTAAACTTTTACCACTAGGATTAGGGATAAATTCCCAAAGATCTGTGCCCTAAGTAGACAATCACTTTAAAACCTCAACTTGAGATTTCAAAATGCACATACTATTTTATTATTCCATAAAATACTCTTTTTATTTTAATATAAAAATAATGACAGGGCTTCTCTGGTGGTGCAGTGGTTGAGAGTCCGCCTGCCAATGCAGGGGACATGGGTTCATGCCCCGGTCCGGGAAGATCCCACATGCTGCGGAGCAGCTGGGCCCATGAGCCATGGCCACTGAGCCTGTGCATCCGGAGTGTGCTCTGCAACGGGAGAGGCCATGGCAGTGAGAGGCCCGTGTACCGCAAAAAAAAAATAATAATAATGACAATGTCAATAAGACATGACACCATAAAACTCCTAGAAGAGAACATAGGCAAAACATTCTCTGACATAGATCATACCAATGTTTTCTTAGGTCAGTCTCCAAATGCAATAGAAACAAAAGCAAAAATAAACAAATGGGACCTAATCAAACTTACAAGCTTCCGTACAACAAAGGAAGCCATAAACAAAACGAAAGACAACAGACAGACTGGGAAAAATTATTTTCAAATGGTGCAACCAACAAGGGCTTAAAAATAATGACAACATCAAATGCAATGAGGATGTGTAGCAACAAAGACTCTCATTCACTGTCAATGGGAATGCAAAAGGGTACAGACACTTTGGAAGATGGTTTGGAGTTTACTTAGAAAAATTAACATACTATTACCATACAATCCAGCAATCAAACTCTTTGGTATTTAACTCAAAGGAGGTGAAAACTTATGTCCACCCAAAAACTTGCACAGAGATGTTTATAGGAGATTTATTCATAATAGCCAAAAGTTGGAAGCAATCAAGATGTCCTTCAGTAGGTGAATGGATAAATGAACTGTGATGCATACAGACAATGGAATATTATTCAGCACTAAAAAGATAACTTGTGTTATCAAGCCATGAAAAGACATGGAGGAATCTTAAATGCATATTACCAAGTAAAAGAGGCCAATCTGAAAAGGCTATCTACTGTATGATTCCAACTGTATGATATTCTGGAAAAGACAATACTAGGGAGACAGTAAAGAGATCACTGGTTGCCAAGGGTCAAGGGAGAGAGGGATGAACAGGTAGAGCACAGGGGATTTTTAGGGCCATGAAACTACTCTGTATGACACTATAATGGTATATATATGTCATTATACATTTATCCAAACACATAGAATCTACAACACCAAGAGTGAACCCTAATACAAACTATGGACTTTGGGTGATAATGATGTGTTTCAATGTAGAGTCATCATCTGTAACAAACATACCCCTCTGGTGGGGGATGTTAGTAATAGGGGAGGCTATGTATGTGTGGAGGAAGGGACTATATGGGAGATTTCTGTACCTTACGCTCAAATTTGCTATGAAGCTAAAACTGCTCTAAAAAATAAAGTCTATTTAAAATCTGCTTTAAATAAACTCTGAGAAGACAAGCCTTGCTTATAGATCAGCTTTGAGTGCTGCTTGGACCACCTCTCCAAAAGTAAGCCTAATCCAGTTTGAGTAGCACAGCCAGAGACAGGCAGGGTGGTTGTAACCTGAAAAATTGTCAATGTATGCTACCACCTACCCACTATAGCCCTAAGTGAATCCAGTTAATGTTTTTGTGGAAAGCTGAATTCTGAACAGCATGGTCTCCTGAGGGTTTGCTGGAAATATCAGTAAAGGATAACTTAAACAATTGACCTGCTGTGGGAACTCAAATGATTCCCACAGCTTGAATGTCCATCAAGGGAAATAACTTCACATTTCTTCAGACACAATACTGAATCCCTCTTCCCTGATAATAGGTAAATTACTCAGACTTTTGTCTTTGGGGGTCAAAATAATATAAAACTTGTGCTGTGAGATTTGTCATTCAAAACTAATAAAATGATAACTAACACACACAGCTCGTGGTATGTGTAGATTTTATACATATTAACTCATTTAATCCTTATAATCACCTATGAGGTGAATTCTATCATTATGTCCACTTTGCAAAAGTAGAATTTGGGACCCAGAGAACCTAAATAACTTGCCAATGGTCACACAGCTAGTCAGTGGATGAACAGGGACTTGAACCAGTCAGCTTGACTTCAGAGTCTTTCTTTTAACAACTATGCTAAGATGACTGGAGATTATTCTATTTCAAATCTTTGTGTTCTATAAATCTGAATTACTTCAAGTCTGTATGTGTTCTAGAACTATCCTTGGAGATGTATCTGGGCCAAAGTAGTCTCAAGTACAGACTGTAGAGAAGCTACCATTCCCATTCTCTCTTGGCATTCTGCTTTACTTTTTCCATTTCAGTGACGTTTTCGGAGTTCACGGACTTTTTCTCCATAGCAAATTTACCTCAGGCATATCCCATCATGCCCTCTGAAACACATCCCTTGTCTCCATGATACTTTTTCTGCTTTAATTCCATTTTTAACCTGTTCAATTACTCAGTTCTTCCCAGTGCCTACTCTGAGAGGAAATCTTGGGTCAGCTCCTTTTTCACCTCAGACCATACCATAATTTCTAGCCAGCCTTGTGTTTGGTGCTCTGATCTGATCTAGTCAGCAGTGGCTAGGTGAACTGGTATCTCATGTCTGGAAAAGAGTACTATTCAAGGAGCAACGATGCCAGTGGGGTGCTGCCCTTATGAAAGGTGTGTGCATGTGACAGGCTTTCTCAGACTTGGCCTGTCCACTCTAAAGTTGAAAGAGATGTTGTATTGTTCTTTTGCACTTTCTTAAAGAACTTAGCTCATTCAATAAGCACTTGTCCTTCCTTTATCAAATATATCTTGGCAGGCCACTATTAATTTGTTTGTATTATAAAGAGGTGACATGTTTTCAATGGGTATTCTGGCTTGTTCGGGCCCCCAGAGTTCTTAATCAGTACAAAAATGTTCCCTGGATTGCAGTGGATGAACACTTGGAAACATTTTTAAATATTGGTATTCTTGCATTAGTCAATGTGAGCTTTTACGCTGTCTCACTCCTTATATACTCAGTTTCTAATTTACAAAAACAAAAAAAACAAAGCAATGCTCTTTTTTTGTTTCATAAATTTTTCCCACTTTCCAGGCAGCTACGATTTTGCTTTCTTCCTCTCTGGTTATACCCAGAGTTCATGAGGACCATCCCTACAGTATTATCTTAGACTGTCTTAGTTTATGTTGGTGTCACACCATCATTGTCACTGGCTTCTCCCCCTCCTCCACCACCACTACTGCTTTCAAATGCTCAGTGTCTTGCTAGGGTTTTGCTGTTTAACCATTTCACATCCACTTAGGTATGTTCTAACTTCGTATAGAAATGACATTGCATTTGTAGACAGCCAAATCAGTCATAAGAATGAGATGAGTGGTTTTGTCTCATACCTACTAGAAAAATTCCCTGTGCTTTGGAAGCAAAGACTTTTTCACAGCTGTTTTTCTTTTGTTTGTGTTAATGGAATTTTAGTTTCAAGCAATGAAAAAAAAAATTAAAGGTGCATGCTGAAATCTGAAACTGTGTTTTTTTCAGAGGATGTTATGCAATTATACTTTTCTTTACCAAAACCTCACATTAAGAGGATTAACTTTTATAAAAAAAAAATGTTGTTAAAAGTCCTGGAAGCTACAGACTTGAGGGCAAAAGCTGCTTCTTTAATAGGAAGAAAAATATATAAACTGGTATCAGATTTCCAGCAAGAGCAATGCTTATTTTTCTAATATATTGGGTGTACAATACTGTATGGGAATACTACTGTATTTCTTTAGAGAAAGATACTTCTTTTCCTTGCAAAGCTTTAAAAGTGTTCTTCTTTGTCCTGTCATTTCAGACCATTTTTATTATATTAAACCTTTTTAATTATGTAATTTTGAAACAGCAAACTGTAAAAACAATAACGAGATGATGTTGTGTGTTATTCACTTGATTAGTTGATTACCTTGTATTGCTGCCTTGCTGAAACTTTTATAAACTACTTTTATAATCTCAAGATTTCAAAGGCCATAGTGTTTCACAATGAATCCTTGATATGCATCTACATATATATATATGACACATATATACTTATAACTACTTGTATAATTACATATACAATTAATTATATATTATGTATTGTATGTAATATATATTATACCTAAAACATACATCTTCTCTCTTTTGTGGTGCTGAATATTTCTTGTTGTTTTACTTGCAAGTTTTTATTTTAGTACTTACTAGCTTGTATAATGTAATCAATATTTGCCAAAATATTGCAACTTCTAGGGTATTACTGATATTTTATGTGGTCAAGGCAAAATTATATTTAAAATTAAAAACATTTTGGAAATTCTGGCATATATAATACATTTTAACAGTGAATTAAATATTAATAGTTTAAAAAAATACATCACTTTTGAAATGGGATCCTGTAAGTGAAATCACACACATCACAGTACTAGTTTATAATAGGGTGACCTCATTTTAATTATCTTCAGAATATGAACTAAGCCATCATAGATGATCTTTTTAAGAGTGAGCCTAAGAAAGACGGAAAACACTTTTGTAGACTCTGAGTAAAGGGATGTGGTCATTTAGAAATGCGTCATTAAAGACTTAATCCCAGTGACAATATGGGAAGGCAATTCCACAGACATTTTCCAGAAGACATACAGAAGATGTGAGGTCAGGAAGGAGGAAAGAGGTTTAAAGCAAGGCACATCTGTGATGGTTAAGAACAATCAGAAGCCATAACATAAAGAAGACAAAAGGGGGGATGTGCTTCAGTCGACCCCAAGGCCATCTGGCTCAACAGAGTTTAAATATTGAGCAAGTGTCCTTTCAAAGACTTCTTTTTTCTCTCTCTGACCTCAGCTACCAGAAAACTACAGTTTATACAAAGTCAACCTTTCTGTGGAATCCTCGTTAATCCAGAAGTGATATATATTTGAAAAATTTCCAATTGACATTAGTCTTAACTTTCTACTTAGTGGATTCTCAATGTCCAAGACAATTTATGGTTCACTAAAATTAAGCAGAGATTGTAATCTTATTGTCTATTTAATTAAGAAAATTTTGTGATTTTTCCAAAAACAGTCAGTGATCATTTGAACTCCTGAGTGAATGGTTAAAACAAATACACTCCTGAGGGTTGTTATTAATATTCAGGATGAAAACTAAAATGTGTTATTTTTTAATCTATGAAGAAAAAAGGTCCATTTTCCTTGGGAGGAAAAACTCCAATTCTTATTTTGGTAAAAATAGTGTGAACTAACATATGAGAACACCTTTAAAAAAAATATCTAATAGATTTACTTATTTGTTTATTTTTAAATTTAATATTATTTATTTTTTTTGTGGTACCCGGGCCTCTCACTTTTGTGGCCTCTCCCGTTGCGGATCACAGGCTCTGGACGTGCAGGCTCAGCGGCCATGGCTTACGGGCCCAGCCGCTCCGCGACATGTGGGATCCTCCCGGACCGGGGCATGAACCTGTGTCCCCTGCATCGGCAGGCAGACTCTCAACCACTGTGCCACCAGGGAAGCGCTAGATTTATTTTTTAGTATGGTTTTAGATTTACTGAGTAATTGAGTAGATAATACAAAGAATTCCATATACTCCTCCCATCCCTCACAGTTTTCTCTATTAGTAACATCTTGCATTAGTGTAGTATATTTGTTATAGGTAAATGAGTATTGATACATTATTTTTCAGTGTAGCCCATCCTTTTTATTAATGGTCACACTTTGTGTTGTAGAGTTCCATGGTTTTGACAAATGTAAAATGTAAAATGTATTCATTACAATTTCATACAGAATAATTTCACCATCCTAAAAATTCCCTGTGCTTCACATATTCATCCCTTCCATCCCTTCGAACACCTGGCAACCATTTACCTTCTTACTGTCTCCATAGTTTTACCTTTTCTAGAATGTCATGTCATTGGAATCATACGGCACGTAGCCTTTTCAGACTGGCTTCTTTAACTTAGCGATATACATGTAAAGCTTCTCCATGTCTTTTCTTGGCTTAATAGCTCATTTCTTTTTATCACTGAATGATTTTTTACATATGCAAAATTTCCATGACCAAATATAGGACTGAAAAGTAAGGATACTTAGAAATGTATCTTTAAGTAAAATTGAATATTAAAAAATTGTTTATTTCAGGTGCACAGTTTTCAACAATAACTAGGCTCAATTCCTTTTTTTTTTTTTTTTTTTGTGGTACGCGGGCCTCTCACTCTTGTGGCCTCTCCCATTGCGGAGCACAGGCTCCAGACACGCAGGCTCAGCGGCCATGGCTCACGGGCCCAGCCGCTCCACGGCACGTGGGATCTTCCCAGACCAGGGCACGAACCCATGTCCCCTGCATCGGCAGGCAGACTCTCAACCACTGCGCCACCAGGGAAGCCCTCAATTCCTTTTATTCTGTAAAATGTATTAGCCTCATTTATATTTTTCAACAGCACTAACTTGCCTTTAAGTCATATTCAATTCCTTTCTTACCCATCTGTAATACTTGGACCATCTGTTCAATAGGCTCATATACCCATTAACCAGAAGAGCTGGCCGATAATCGATGTTTCACGTATCCCCAACATCATGAGAATTGGTCCTCCTCCCCTGTCCTTCCAAATTGCTTCCTTCTTTTCCCTGAACACCCCTGACTTAGATGTTAATAATTTAATTTATCAGATTTTTTTTTTTTTTTTTTTGGTGCAGGCTGAGTAACTATGAAATTATGGAACATTTCTCTGTGGCTGCTTGTCTGCGTCTCATCTTATCTGTGGTTGATAATTGGTCGTTTCTGGAGTCCTCTACAAATATAAATTTCCATTGGAATGAAAACACATGCAAGTAAACAAACAAAAGGAGTTAGGAAAGCGTCTGAATTTTTCATTGGCTCTGATGTCTATTTATATCTTTTCTAATATGGACTCAAATCATGATTACTTAACTGAACATTTTGACCTGGAATAAAAACAAGTTTTAAAAATAATCTATTTTTCATGTGCTTACGATCTAAACCATATGACAGGAGTAGTTTCTGTTTTCATTAATAGGAACCAGGCCATTGTGCAAGTATTTCTTTAACATATGTTTGAGGCCACTGGAATGATCTAGGCAAGACTGCTTTATAACCATAATAGACTGGAATAAATTTAGTATACTAGAAAATATAATTGGATAGGATAATTAAAAGTACATCTTTCTTCTAAATAATTTGCTTAAACAGAAAGACATCTTGTAAAATGGCTTAGATCCATTATTTTTGGTCAGCTTCCCTTTTCTAGGAACCATATTGAATGCAGTTTTAGAAATAAAGCTATTTAAACAAAATCAATTAAAACGATATTAAGAAGGTCACACACACATTTATAAAAATCAAATGATCAGTTAATTAAAAAGCACAACCCATTAGTAACATTTGAAGCTTAGAATTTCCATGGCAACAGTTTAAAAAATTTAACAGCACACATTTTATTTACTTTGCAAAAGTGATATATCCAGTGAAACAGGCTGATGACCTAACACAGGGTGGATTTGTAGTCGTATGTTTCAGCTAGTACATTGAGAAGATTGGCAGAGAAAATAAAGACTTGAAGTCACAGCATATTCATGTAACGGTCATGGCTATTACATTGGGAAAATGCACATAATGCTAAATAATCTACTTATATGTGTTTTACAGGTTTATAAATTTCCACATTGCTGCATATCCAAACATCTGTTATTTTTACAAATATGAAATCACCTCCACAATATTACACTTGTTCCATTTCTTTGGGTTGATTTTTGGGGATGCTGCATTCTCATTCTCATCTTTGGCATTATTTTTAACAACATAATCTCCCCGGCCACCACCAAGGCTTTTTCAAGTCTTTCTCACACCCTGTCTGTTTTTAATTCCTTTGTAGGCATTGTAAGTAGTGAAATAATAGTTTCATCCACTTATTTATCTTTTTTTCCCTTGATTTCAGTTATGCTGGGTGTTAGATTATTTTCCTCCTACCCCAGACAACTGCAAACTCTGCTTGTATTCAGATTTTATCTGACCATAATTCATGGCAATCAAGTGTACAAATAATTCAACATATGTGTGTCTACAACATATATTCTAAATATTGTTTGTTTAATGGTAATAAAAGTGAATATCAACAAATCAATGATGTCTTAATTGTGGAAAAATCATCAATGTAAGGATATGTAATTTGTTTGAAAGTCTGGGATCTCAGGAGGCATGAGTTATGGTGGAGATATTATGAATATAAATGAAATTATAGCAAACAACATGAGGCTATGAATAATCAGTGCTTAGAAAGAGGTGCAGACGAAAGAGGTAGAGGAGAGAAGAAGGGGAGAGACCATTTAGCACTGGATGATCAGGGTAGGTCTTGACAAAGGAAGTAGGGTTTGGTCTGGGTCCTGAAGGATGGATGGGATTTAAGTGGCAGGAAGGAAGAAGGAGAAGGGCTTCCCAGCAATGAGAAGAGAGTGAACAAAGGCAGAGAAAAAGTGTGAAAGTTCAAGGTGTACTGGGGACCCTGAAGGGACAGGAGCAGAAAGTTCATGTAAGGCCCTAGTGAGAAATAAGTTTACCAAGACAGACTGAGGTCAGATTTTGACAGATTCTCCATTTCAGGCTAAATAGTCCTGGTTATGGGCACCAGACAATCATTTTGTGGGTTCTCAGCAGGAGAATGGGTGCTCTTTGGACAGATTAATCTGACAGTAGTAGGCAAGCCACCCTGCAGGGGAGGCTGGAGGCAGGGAGACCAGTTAGTGGAACTATGAAAGTCAAGAAGGGAAAATTACTGGATGGGAGGTTAGATGGAGATGGTCTAGCAATGATTAGCATTAGAAATGTTGGATTTGATGTGAATGTCAAGCAGTCAGTTGAATGGAAATACTCATTTGAAAATTGTTTTAGCAGAAAGAATTTAGATTTAGGAGTCATTCCTGTTAGGAAAGTTTGACTAAATTCCTCTGCTTCCTTAGAGGTCTGAAATTAAACCATTGAAGAGAATGAACCATCAAATAGATGGTGGCTTTGAGGGAGAAAAAAAATATGAAGAACAAAAATTGGAGAGAAGACTGAGAAGTGAATCTTGGGGACCTGTACATTCTCTTGGGAAGAGGAATATTAAAAAGAAATAAAGTAGTTGATAGAAAAGTAGGTGGACCAGAAGAATGGAGCTTTGTAGAAGCTAGGGGAAAGAGATTGATTAACCCAGTTTATACTAATATCTGCCTCTCAGAGATTAAGGTAGAACATTTGTTTAGTCATGATTTTTTACTGCATTGTTCGCACATCACTAAGAAACGCTTCATGTAACTGACTCTACTCCTCATCTGCCAACAAGTATCAACCTACCCTGTGAGCTGTTGCAGGGTGATTTACACTGTGAATAAGACCTAGAAAACTTGTTTTCCTTATGCTTGTGGAGCTGCTCAGTCAAGACATTCAGAGCCATACCACATGGAATGAAAAACTCTCGAGCCAAGTTTTCTTCTCTTTCTTTGTTTGCTAATTCCAGAAATCAGCTATTAATCACAGAGAATACCATAAAACATCAGATCTTTTTAAATCCCTAAATCCAAAATGATTAAAATTTTGCTGAGGTAACTTGCTGTCAGCGTATGCCCAGATATAGATGTTGCTTCTGATAAAAGGGTAAGAAATCCGTTCAGCTCTGCATAAAGAGATTGCTCTTGGCACACCAGATTGATGCACCTGTGTGCACTAGCCTAGAGGGAAAAGGTAGGAAAAGGAAGTAGATTTGGATTTTGCTGTACTGGAGACTGTGCCATATGATTACTGGGACTGGCCCCATTTGTTAGGCCCAGAATAGTAACCACTGTAATAAACCATCAGACGTTGGAGTGCAAGGTACAATACTAGCTCAGGGTCAGTTGCTTCTTGGAATAATATATTCATCCCTTGGGTTAAAGGTAAAGGGAAAAATCGCTGAGGTTATATTACCATCACCTCGCCCTGATGAGTTAGAAGACTGGATGAATGTTGTTACTGGGCATCTCTCCTGCTAACGTTGCTGAATCCAGATGAGAACTTGGGAGACTTGTTACATAATGAGTGCAGCCCAGCTGGGAGACTCCTGGACCAGTTCCAGTCCTCCTTCTGCTTCTGGCTTAGCTGTGTGATCCTGAATAAGTCACTATTTTGCCTTCGACTTTCTCAGGAAAGAAAGAGATGTGTCTAATCCACAATAAAACACAGGAGGATTCTTTTAAAAATTGGGGAGCACTGTGGGAATGGGCAGTTATAAAAAGTGCTCCTGGATCTAGGAAATGCATATTTATTTTCCTCTAGGTTAATTTCAGATTGCTTGCTAAATATTATATATATATATATATATATATATATATATATATATATATACATATATATATATGTATATATATTAATTTGAAAGACATCTTCAAGCAGAAATTTGCCATTCCTGGAAAATGAAAGTGATTCCAAACTTAGAATCACACTGCAACCTGATTTCTCACCCTATTCTTTCTCACCATATTCCCATAGCTTCCTACATGGGCTTTTCCTGATCTTCACTTTTTTTGTCTTGTTCCTTCCTCCCTCCCTCCTACTCTCTTTCCCTCCCTCTCTCTCTCCCTCTTTCTCTCTCTATCTCCCTCTCTCTCTCATTCTGTTGTAGAATAGTGAGTAGTTTCTAACTTCACACCAAAGGGATTCTTTGTTTTACCTGAATCACACACACACACACACACACATACATTCTTTGGGGTAAATTCTGAAGAGCAGAAGTCACTGTGTAATTTTATGAAAGGCAGTTTCAGCAAAGACTGGTTTGAGTCGAGTGAGTATCATACAAGAATTGCCTGAGATTTAGCTTGGGAACTGAAAACTGGTAGAAGAAGAATAACAATGTCTTAGAGCACATCTAGATTCAGAAAGGACTTTTTTCATTAACTGGCAGTTACTAATAATGCTGCAAATGGAGGATGGGCATGTTAGTTTGGAATATAATAAATAGTAGAAGATATCGACTTCCAAAAAAAATCTGTATAAATCTGCTTACTACAAGCATTAGCAGAACTAATAGAGATTTGGGAACTTTGAAGGAAGTGTGTTCATTCCTAAGTAGTAGGATCTACATTCATGCAGAAGAACATAAGTTAGAGAGAGTTACAGTTGTGGGATTTATTGAATATTAAGCAAACTTGAATATAAGATGATCCCTCTTTTTCCAAAGCAAAGATCCTAAAGGGAGTTTTTTTGTGTGTTTGTTTATTTGTTTGTTTTGCTTTGTTTGCCAACTTGAACATACATATTTTTAGGTATGTAGTTTAAAGAGCTATTTATGAAATTTAACTATTTTATTTGGTTATACACAATTTTAAAATCACATATAATATTAAACAATACAGGGATTAACAAACGTCACTATTTTTCATGCTCTCATTCTGTGAAGCACCTATATTAAAACTTCTCACTTGCATGAATACTTTGTAACTCCTGAATATTGTGAAAGTATTTTCTGAAAATATCCTTTAGATGTCAGTGTCTTTATTATAGCTGGAACCACTTTTTGAGTTTTCTAAAGTACTTATCACCTTCCCTTCCACCTACAGCTCTTTCACAATTTGTGGGTAAGATGATCACTGGAGGGCTTCCCTGGTGGCGCAGTGGTTGAGAGTCTGCATGCCGATGCAGGGGACACAGGTTCGTGCCCCGGTCCAGGAAGATCCCACATGCCGCGGAGCAGCTGGGCCCGTGAGCCATGGCTGCTGAGCTTGCGTGTCCGGAGCCTGTGCTCCACAACGGGAGAGGCCACAACAGTGAGAGGTCCGCGTACCGCAAGAAAAAAAAAAAGATGATCACTGGAAATTTGACACCAAGCAACAAATATCCATTTGGTAGTCTCATTTCAACAACTTAGTAATTACTACTTTACTTATTAAAGTGATACACAAAAGATGTGTTTACATCAAAACCTGTGATTATCAGGTCATACTCGAGGAGTCATTATTAAGAATGTATAAATGGATTTGCCACCTTTTAAAAATTTAATCCCATCATAAATTTGAGTGATTTGGCATTAGTGTATCTTTCTCAAATAGAATTTTGTTATTAATATAATAGGACAGGGCTTCCCTGGTGGTGCAGTGGTTGAGAGTCTGCCTGCCGATGCAGGGGACACGGGTTCTTGCCCCGGTCCAGGAAGATCCCATATGCCGTGGAGCGGCTGGGCCCGTGAGCTGTGACCGCTGAGCCTGCGCGTCCGGAGCCTGTGCTCCGCAACGGGAGAGGCCACAACAGTGAGAGGCCCGTGTACTGCAAAAAACCAACCAAACAAAAAAATAATAGGACACTATACAATATGAGAAATTCTGTAAGGTGACTTTCTTGTTTCTGAAGGATAATTTTGAAACAAAGAACTCACCTGATATTTAAGCACATATGGTACTTGTGCTTTTTAATGATTAGGTCAATTGAGAGTAATGTAATGGCAATATTTCTGCAATACATTCTGAAGTATATATCCTCTTTTTGGTAGGCAGTTTCATTCTCTGTGGCCCTTCAGCTAACATTGTCATAGAGTGGGGAACAGTGAGTACCCAAGACTGAATAAGAAAGAGCATAAAGAAACTCCTACCAGCTGGGAGAGGAAGTGGAAAGATCTTCTGATCCCAGAAAATGGTAAAGAAGAAGCTGAGAGTGAGATGTGCATTATGGCAGGAGTAAGATATGGGTACTCTCTTTCTCCCACCATTTGGTTAAAACCCAAAAGCAGAAGAGCATAGACAGATTTTGGGTGGCCCCAGACATATCCTGGGGGAGATAGAAAGTCTCTGAGAGAAGCTGTCTCTCTGGAGCCACATTCAATATGGTACCAGGCATTAGAATAGAAAAAGTCAAGGGATGTGATCTGGAGGAAAGCCTTACAGAGCTCTGTGCACTTCAGGTGAGAGTAAGAGACAGCAACTGAGAGTTCCATGTGGAAATGACAAAGAGCTGAGGGAATCTGAGAACCTCCAGTCAGGAGGAGGAGACTGTAGCACATGGGAACTTCATAACTGGAAGTTCTGGCTACACAGACTTCAGCAGTGGGTAATCAATACCATACTCAATGATCTATCCAGTCAACACCAGCCATAACCTAGTCTAGTCATTGCCAGGTGCTCAGGAGAAAGGTCAGACATACATTGCAACAGAATGAAGCAAAAACACTTGGGGAGGAGTACATATACCTACAGCCCCACTCCCTCCATTGTAAATCTTGGGAATCCTTCACTTAGATTGGAGGTTGGCAACGAAGGAAGGAGGCTACATCTCTTGAGAGTAAAGCTCCTTGGTAGGATTTAAATTTTGGATGTGCTGACTATTTGTTTACCTAACAAAAGTAAGTTAACCTAAAGAGACTTTTAAACAGAAAAAAAAAAAGTTACTTGCCATTGACAAGTTTCAATATTTTCCCCACTACCTGTGGGAAATGGATCTTCTGATCAAAGTATGATCTATTTTAGAAATAGAGAAAGTACTTTATATTTTGCATGTCTGAACTATAGAGTTTAAATGCTCCAAACTAATTTATATATTGAGGTACAAGTCAGGATAGTTTAGGTTATGTTGCAGTAACAAACAACCCCCAAATCTCAGTACCTTAAAACAACAAACAAAGGTAGATTTCTCACTCATGCTACATGCATAAGAGTTGGCAGAGACTTCTATTTATTGCAGTTACTCAGAGAGAAATCGAGACTGATGGAGAGTGGCCCATCTGAACTAACTGTGATGGGAAAAAAAGAGAGCGTGTCTTAAAGATGTTAAAACGTTTGAAGTGATGTATTCATTCTGCTCAAATTTTAGTGGCCAAAGCAAGTCACATGATCATGTCTAACATCAAGGATGCATAGAAGTACAATTTTACTCCATGCCCTTGAGAAGAACCAGAAATAGTTGGTGAACAGTGCTGATAGCCACCATAATTTGTAAGCCCTTTGTAACTTTCTGAATTATGGTTACAACATGGAAAATCATCTGACCAGGACCAGATGAGAGAAATAGAAAAGATACCAGTGACTAAAACTTCAGCATAACTAATATATTCTTTACAATGTGTGCCACCATTTTCTCACATTTCTTAAAATAGTAGCATCCGTATTGCTCAGAGTTCAGTCAAACCAAGACAGTTTACTCCAGATCAGGGGTTGGCAAACTTTTGTGTAAAAGACCAGATAATAAATATTTTAAACTTTGTGGGCCATATGGCCTCTGTCGCAACTACTTAATTCTGCTGCTGTAGTGCAAAAGCAGCTATCGCTAATATGCAAATGTGTGGGAATGGTATGTTCCTATACAACTTTATTTAAGGACACTGAAATTTGAATCTTGTATAATTTTCACATGTCACAGAATATCATTTTTCTTTTGATTTTTTTCCCAACCAGTTAAAAATGTGAAAACCATTTTTAGCTTGCAGACGGTACAAAAACAGACGGTGGGCTGGACTTGGGGTAATAAGGAATCTTCTAAAGAGAATTGAGAATGTATAAAATCATTGAAAGGAATGGAGGAACAGTTCTAACCTTAACAACCAGGAACAACTAGTAGCTTCAGAGATGACCCTGCCTTTGCCTTTAGCAGGTGAACCGCTATCAGGGATGCAGGAAGCTGAAAAATTATTAATCTGCTGCTAATAGTGCTGACTTCCCAGGCTGCAGTCTGGGCTACTCTGCCATGATCCAGAAATATGCCACTGCTGCTCTAGGAAGTGCTGAGTCAGGAATCCACCCACTACACTGCGAGGGCTCTGCTATAGCTGCCACCTCGGTCTTGATCTTTGCCAGCAAAGTATATGCCTCAAACTTGGCTTTTTCCTACATTTGATTCAGTTCCTAAACATTCCCACAAGTGTATGATGGAAACTAAATCATGTCCTAGCCCCCAAAGAGTCCGAGAAATGCTTTGTAGCTTTCCAGCTACTGCATGTTAACAGTGGTAGAACGGAGGTTGGGCAAAGCAATGAAAGGTATCAGACATAGCCTAATATAAGGGAGACAGACTCAGTTAAGATGACTTCAGCATTTCCAAAACCTTCTGTGAGCACTTAGGAAAATAAGGTCCTTTGTATAACTCCCACCATATAGCAGGAAGATAAAAATAATTTTATCCATGCTTCCTGCCCACCAGTGCTACAGCCGCAAAACAATCACGTATTCTATGACACTGACCTGGGAACTTCCCACAGTTACACAAAGAGATGTGTGTATTCATGTTCATGGCAGCGCTGTTGGAAATAGCAGCAAAAAGTATTGTCCAGAGAGAATAAGGTAAACGTTTTAGTACAGACATGTTAGAAAGCAATGAAAAGATATGGCTGTAGATACTAGCTTGGAAAGAGTTCTGAGACACATTGTAAACAAAGTGAGTTAAGAATTAGTTTATGAAGTATGATCCTACCTTTTGAAAGATAAGAATTTTTAAAATGCATTATTACATTTACTGCTTTGTTCTGATTTTAAATATAACCCAAAGATGTAAATATATTTCATAGAATTATAAAAAATAGAAAGCTAGGGTTCTCTATAATCCTAATCTCCTGACATCACTGCTATCGATTTTTTGGTGTGCATATTACTTTCTTCTGTATACATACAAAATTTAGATTGCATTTTAAAATAAATTTTGTTTTGTTTAAGAGGCATATTTTTATTTTTAGAACTAAGATTTGTTGTGTCAGGGACCTACTACTCAGGGAGCTTGGTGGCACACTGAATTTCATTCTTCTACTAAAAAAGCCATAGGGGACCATTGATTCCTTCATAGATATAATTTCTATGTGTTAACATAAAGGACTAACTTGTTTCATAAATTTGGGTTTAATGGTTCCATCTTACAAAATTTTCAATCATAATCCATTTCAGAGACTGTTATTTTCCCCAAGTACTGCAAAATGCTGTTATTTTCAGTGCAAATATGCTGTTTAATCAATCTGAGACAGGCAAGGTATTTGCAAACATTAAACATAAATTGATAATGTATCTCTGAGAAGTACTGCATTCCACTAGGCCCTCCTTGAACACTTGTGTAAGTCTCACATTGTAAGATTTCCAGACAAAATACTTCATTTTCCTATTGCTGTACAAAAAGATAATTTACTTAAAATAAGAGTAGGAGCAATTTCAATCATTACTTAATATTTAATGAGAGCATCTCCATCATGGTTTCTCCTCATATATATGGGTCCATCATTGTTACCCATGAAATAAGCTATAAAATTTATGTTTATCAGAGCTGCTACAACAACACATTTTTATTTTCTACTTAAGCAAAATATACATTGATGAGTAAGTTACATCTGGAACTAACTGGACAAACATGGTGTTCGATAGCAATTAAGTTTAGAGGTAATAAGGCATTTAAAGTAATTAGTTATAGTTAAACCTCACTAATTCTGAGTAAATATAAGAAAAAGGAAACAAAATGGAAAAAGGCTGAACTGTAGAATGCATTTAAGCAGGGGTTTTCAAATCATTTGATCTTAGGATTTCTTTATACTCTTCAAAATTATTGAGAATGTCAGAGTAGTCCTGCCAGGTAAAATACAGGATGCCTGCTTAAATTTGAATTTCAGATAAACAGTGAATAATTATTAGTATAAGTTATGTCCCAAATACTACATGGGACATATGTATACTAACAATTATTCCATGTTTATCTGAAATCCAAATTTACTGCACGTCCTGTAGTTTTATTAGCTAAATCTGGCAACCCTACCCCATTTTGTTCATGTGGATATTTACAATACTATAAATTAAAACTGAAAAATTTAAAAATAGGTGTGTATCCATTAATTCATTTTAAGGTATAGACCTATTACATAACAACTTTTATAAAAAATAACTACATTTTCCTAAAAAACAATGAGAGGAATTGTTTTACATTTTAGGGGGACCAATCTCTTTAATATCTAGCTTAATGTAGATTCTCATACTTGCTTCTGCATTGAATCTGTTGCAGTATGTTGTTCTGGTTAAAGTATATGAAGAAAATATGGCCTTCCTCAGCTATGTAGTTTAGAAAAAGGAAGACTATTTTAATGCCTTTTCAGATAATTGTGGATATCTTCTTTGATGTACACCCAAAATCCACAACTGGTAGTTTCTTAAAGATTGGTTACAGTAAGGAATCTGAGACCACGCCAGTGAATATTCCATACAGTCACATTGAAATCATTGGTCTGTCTATCTCTTGAATGGATCTTCTGTCCCTGCTTGATTTATAACATCATGGGCATTGGCCATTTGAGAAATAATTGGTTTACTGATTTATGTAATTCTTTCAAATGATCTTTATATAATATTAAAAATATCACATATGTTAATAGGACTAACAATCTCCTCAGTGGAGTCTTAAGTATTGAAAGGTGTCAAGCTCAAGTTGGTAAATCTACATTTTCCAAAATACTAATTTTTGCTTGGAAGTTCAAAGTTTATCATTGGCAACAGATTCTAACAGTTCTTTTTTCTTGAAGTAACAGACTTATTTTGTTTATTTTCAAGAAAACCTCTCTGCCAAATACTCAAGTCTGAATAATCATAGTCAGTCATTTTCTCAAGTAGAGATTATGTTCCATTAAAAAAGCCCCTAGTTCAGCTTGCAATACAAACATCATTTTCCTCAAGGTTGCCATTATATTTTGGCAGAAGTGCTTTCATGTGTACTTCCAACTTTCATCACACACAATGCTTAAAAATATGTGTATTCAAAGATAGAGATTTAATTAAATTAATGCTTAATCAAAGAGATTGTCTTTTCCCCATGCGTGTGTAGCAGTGACGACTACAATGATTACTAGTACAGTCTGGTGCTCTTGCCTTGGTTCATGCTAAGGTGCCAGAACCACTGCTTTCTCAACATCACTTCAAATGTCAGCACAGTGAAAGAACAAATGGCTTCATAGTATTATTACAAAAGTAGTTTTGACCTTTTGGACCCCGTGAAAAATCTTGGGAACCCCAGAGGTCTGCATACCAGGCTTTGAAAACTGCTGCTTTAAAATTTTTTTGCATTGTTTTCAAGAGTACATTAAAAAGCAAGTAGTTATAGTCAAAACCACCAATATGTATATGTACAATAATTCATTGACTAAGCCAACATATCTTCTTAAACATTTTCCATACAGATACCCTTATTTTCTGTAGCTCCAATTTATCATCTCTTTTGGTTGCCATACCAACTTCTCATTTTCTCCCCTTGCACACCAATAATTCTGTCCACTGGTATCTGTGTCCAAAGTGAAATCATATATGAGTGCAAGGAAAAATCACAACAGCTACATGGAGAGGTCTTGGTTTGTTTGGAGTTATACACAATTTAACGTTAGCCATACCCCAATGCTGGAGCAACATGGCTCCTGCCAACCTTCTAGCATCATGTCTTATCATTTTCTTGCTTAAAGCTTGTGATGTGGCCTTGTTGTCCTGATAAGACATAAATCCCTTAGCCAGGTGAAGAGTTTCCTCACACCTTGGTTACAATCTAGCCTCTCTCTTTTTTAACCTTTCCTGTCAACCCTACACACACACACACACACACACACACGCACACAATTCAGCCCCACAACTTGCTATTTCCTAAAAATACATTATACTTGCAAGTTTCCATGCCTTTGTACATGTTTGTTTCTCTGTCTCGAATGTTTCCTCCAAACCCTCATTTCCCTGGAAATTTCTCCCCCAAAAGTCTTTATTAATAATGCATCTTCTCAAGAATGCCATCCAGGAATTCCTTATCAAAAATGTCACCCCCTTCAACATTTTATTTCCTTCTTCTCTGCTTTGTTTTTCATTCTCACCTCTTACATGCAATGTATATTATTTATCTTGACTAATTTATGTCTCACCCACTGGAATGTGCATACATACCATGAGGGCAGAGATTTTTGCCTGTGTTGCCCACAATTATATTTTCTGTACCTACTAGTACTTTCCAAGTATTTCTATGTGCTCAATAAGTATTTGTTGGATGAATAAATGATGTCAAATAGTGCTGCCTCTGTTAGCTACCTTCACCTCAGTACAACTAATTTAATCACATATTTTCCTCACTATTTTTATGCAACATATAGCACTACACCATTTACCACTTTGTTTTGGGCTTATTTATTTTAAAATGTAACATTTCTATCAGACTATGAACATGTAGAATAATTTGGACTTTGCCTAAAATAGGATGCCTATTACAAGCAGCTATTTTAAATAAAATTACTATTGAATGCCTTTTACAATGTGCTTTAGAACTACTATTTCCACTGAAACAAATAGAATATGTAAATACCCCTTTCTGTGTTCAAACACCATTGATATTAACTGAGCCGTCACAAACAAAAAATTTTCCAGGGATGTTGTCTTTGATGCTGGAGGCCACCGCTGTTTTAGCCACCCTCCTTCTGGTATTCCTCCTGCTCTCTTTCTCACTCCATGAAAGATATTTTGATCTCAATCAGTTTGTAGTGCTATTTGTAGCCTAATCTCGAATTTATTTAAGGGATAGCTCTTTCTCCTTTAAAGAAAATTCAGACACCAGCCACCCTGATAAAGAGATAGTTGTCAGGATCTTTCCTTAACCAATGAAATCATACTGTACAAAGGTTCTTCCTGAGGCTGAGTCTGATTTATTCAATTTGTTAGTCACAATAAAATGCCTATCCACATTATAGTTAAAAAATAGAATTGAGAATTTCACCTGACAGAGCAAAAATATATCCTCATGGTTCAGATATTTGGTTACCACAAACTCTCCAGAATGTAGGGAATCTAATGCAGAGTTGAGTGTAGGAGTGGGGAGAGGCCGGGTGCAGAAGGGAGCAGCTGGATGGGCAGTTTGGGGACCCAGTAGGTTCCTGGGGTCTGAGAGGGGCCTGGGGAGGTGAAAGGGCAGTGGGAAGAGTTCAGAGACCAGCAGCCCGAGGCCAAAGGTCAGACCCCTGGCCTTTCATTTTAACATGTGTCTGTGGGAAAGAGTCTGCAATGAAGATTGAACTAAAGGGTTTGCTCTCCACCTTGATCCTCATTATAGAAATGGGGGAAATGATAGTGAAAAAGAGGAAAGTGAAAATTTGAGTCTTGACAGTATAAAATTGATAGTCATTTATGTAAACTCTGTGTATTTTGTTGGCTTATCATATGACAATAACCATGTGCCTGTTATTAAGTGTGATTTATTAGCCATTAGATTAGAATTGCTCATGCTTTCAGAGTCTTCTGTTAACAAGCAACATTATAATCTGTCTACAAATTTAATAATAGGTGAGTTGTCACAAAAGGACTCCTACTTAATTCCCTACACTAGATAAAATTTTGTTTGAATTTTATAATGTCTGGTAAATGTTCCTGGCTGACCTGTCTGATCTTGCTGATTACAGCTTTAAGTTTCAGTGATTCAAGTCCTTGAAAATATTTACATACTTATGTCTAAGTGATTTCTAAGGCATTTTCCGCAGAAAGAAAATATGATCTATAATATGACCTTCGTTATCCACTGCATAATCTGAAATTGAAGATAGGAGGCTTCAACTTCCAAATATTTCCCATGCATGCTATAACTTTTACCATCAGAAATGTGTGGAGTAAAATGTAAATTCTGTAGTCACTGCTGATCTTGGCATAGTGTGTGATAATGCTATTTAAATTCCTTATCAAGGGAATGAATGTAGCCTCATCATTAACTCTAGATAATGTTTTAAAAAAAGGTGCTCACATTTTCAGAGACCAGCTTTCAACTGCTGGGATAACAGCAGTTGGTGGGATAACAATGATTGAGTTCATTGGTCCATCAAGCTGTATCATTCTGTCTGAAGCAGCTTTTCATTTGCATATTGACAAAAAGGACGTCCTTCTCTTCTGACCTTTTAACCCCAACCAAGCTAATCCTGCCTTTATTCCAAAAAGGGAGTGGGGGTGGTCCTACTGCTTCAATTGTTTTCCAAATTTAAGACCAGGGCCCTTGCCATTTAAAAAAAGTGAAGATTATTAATACAATGAATTATTAACAATGAAGGATTCCACAAAATATTTAACATGATATGTTGTGCTGTATAAAAGCTATTAAAATCAATTGTCATAAAAGTAAAAGAAGTACATGAACATCATTGATCATCAAATCAATAAACAGTAAAATGAAACGGTTATAAATAGAGCCTTGCCTTTTACTAAATCAAACAGGCTTGATTTTTTTTGTCCAACAGCCCTCTGAGACTACTGAACCCAGACATAAACTGGCTGGAGATCTTGTAGTTTGAGAATAAAAAGCAAAAATCTCTCCCATCCATCCCTGACTATCTAACCTTTGGAGGTGATAATCTGAAATAAGACAAAATGTCCCAGAAGAGATGTATCTGGAGGTCATCTCAGTTGGAGACTGAAGGTCACTTCCAACAAAGCAATCAAATATCTAATAAAACCTGAAGATCACATCTTTGGCATATAGGCAATCAGAATAAACTAGATAAGAGTGAAAGAACTTGGAATCCTTTTATCTGTAGTAAGAGAAACATAGCCACTGAATGTTATTCTTTCTTTAAGCATCAGTGTGGAGTTTGGCAAATGCTCATTAAGGCTGAGTTTGCTAAATAACAAATTTATGCATCGAGATTGCATCAATTTATAAAGTGGGAAAAGAAAGTTGTTTTATTATCTGTCATTGAAAAGGTAAATTTTAACGAAAATGCTGTAAACTTCCCTCATTATTTTGATTAATTTGACTTTCAGATTGGCTCTACAAAGATCACTTCTTCTATAATTATAGAAGAAAATAGAGTCCTATTAATGGATATATCAATGAGTATTTATCAGATAATGTGGAAATAGGTAAATGCATTTTAATTTATTCAATTCAATACTTTTATATTAGAAACAAATATAAATTTGCTCTTTAAAAAGTCTTATATTGTTTCTAGATTGGGATATTTGATAAATGCAAATATGTTGTTTACATGTGTTGACAATTTAGAGACTTGATTTGAAATAGTATAGAAAAATTCAAAGTAAAGCTGTGAATAAAAGATGATTTAAAATATTTGTTACATATATTACTCATATAAACAAACTCAGTAGGTAACCCATATTTTCTTTTTTCTTTGCCAGTCACTGAATTTTTAAATCATGTTATATAGACTGCCTTTAAAGTAGAAGTCATTATAAAACATTATTATAAAACAAACAAACAAAAAAAAAACCTTTAAATTAAATTCTATCTTAACTTTCCCATAACGTCCTACTTTTGAGTCAAAACCTCACTCAAAATTGAATTTCTGGAAAATCTTTAATAGCAATTTTGATTAAGCCCCCTGTCCCAAATTTTCATAATACTAATTTATATTTATTAATATGTACTATTTGTAGTCTTTTTGCCCTCCCTGAGATAGTTTATGTCTTCCCTTTTTTTTTCTGTATTTCATTGAAATATCTACTTGAATAAGTCTTTTTGAGCAGTTTAGTTATTACTAGATATTTTTTGAGACCACATTAACAAATTAAAACTAGTAAAGTGATATTTACTAAATTCCTACCTAAGGGACTTGAACCATACACTTCCATGTGAAAGAGAATAAAATTACTTTTGCATTATAACATTCACAAGCTCTTATTGCCACTTTAAAAGTGTTGATTAACTAGTTGATCTTTATTCTGGAGCTTTCTGGAAAGTAGATGAATGATGTGGACTTTTAAGTCTTCTTCACTTTTTTCTTGGGAGTTACCACTTAATACAATCATGGAAAGAGAATATTTTTATACAGGTAATTATGCTCATATACCATTGAACCTAATTCCTGGGAATTGAAACACAATCATTTTTTTCATATAAATATTATATTTGTTCAAGATATTGGAATTTGAGAAGAACAAAATTTGGTGAAATATAATTTATACTTAAAATACATTCCTTATTGTGCTGATAATGGAAAAGTAGGAGAGTTTCCTCTTCTTGCTAAAATCGTGAGAATTCTAGTTATACACCCTGCTCATTATGTGCCTTTGTTATTAAACTGTGATTACTGAAGAACTTGTGTTTGAAGCAGGGCACTTTATAATGTGAATAGCAATTGGTATTACATGTGTCCTGTCTTTGATTTTGATCCCAATCCCTCTGAGGATGGGGCTGTGTTATGAACAAATAGATTCAGAATTCAACATCCTAATGCAGTAAAAACTTAATCACATTCGTGTAAGATGGAGATGTTCCAAGAACTTTATGATCAGTTATGTGGAAGTTTGAGTTCTTGGCTGTAATATCCAGGACACTCTGCAGAACAGAGCAGCAGACAGATCATCTCTCTGTAGAATTCATTGTCAGGAACTGGAACATTATTAGTTGGATAGTGACACCAAGTTCTGATCTTGCACAAAACTGAAGCAATTTCCTCAGCACGATGTGGCATTTCCATGAGTCTATCTTTAAGATTCATTCTGTAGCATCAAGATGAGACTGGATGAGGTACTTTATGAAAAGCCAAAAAAAAGGAAAAAAAATTGTGTTGAAAAAATTTAAACATACACAAAATGTATAGAATTGTATTGGAACACTCATATACCCACCACCTAGATTCTACAGTTAACATTTCTTATAGTTGCTTTATTATCTGTCTATGCATATTTCTATTCTTCTATCCATATTTTTAATCTATGTTATTTTTATGCATTTCAAAATAAGTTGCACATATCAGCACATATGCCCATTAGCCATGTCAACATGCATTTCACTGAAGTTTTATACTTTTCTACCATTTTTCTCTTCTGATGTAAAAGTTACTTACAATAAGATGCATAAATCTTTAAGCTTATTTTTTTTTTTTAATTTTATTTTATTTTTGCGGTATGCGGGCCTCTCACTGTTGTGGCCTCTCCCGTTGCGGAGCACAGGCTCCGGACGTGCAGGCTCAGTGGCCATGGCTCACGGGCCCAGCTGCTCCGCGGCATGTGGGATCTTCCCAGACCGGGGCACGAACCCGCATCCCCTGCATCGGCAGGCGGACTCTCAACCACTGCGCCACCAGGGAAGCCCAAGATGCATAAATCTTAATTGTTCCATTCAAAGAGATTTGACAAATCCATACATCTGTGTAACCGAATCCCCTATCAAGATATAGAACATTACCACCACCCCAGAAATTTCACTAGTGTTTCTTGTCAATCACTTTCTATCTGCCCCCAGGAGGGCACCACTGTTCTAATTTTCCCACCACAAACATTGTACCTGTTTTAGAACATTACATGAATGGAATCTTGCAATACATACTCTTTTTAGTAAGTCTCTTTCACACTCAGTGAAAAACTTTTGAGATTCATTTTCTTTGTTTGTATCGGTAGTTCATTTTGTAAAATTCGTAGCTAGCATTTCAGTTTATGAATATACCACAGTTTGTTCATTCTTCTATTGATAGACACATGGTCCGTTTCTAGTTTTTGGCTAATAGGAATTAACCTACCGTGAACATTCTTGTAAAGTCTTTTGGACCTGTATTTCCATTTCTTTTGAGAAGTACCTACAAGTGAAACTACTAGGTGATAAGGTTTAGTTTTATGAAAAACTGACAGTTGTTTTTGTTTTTTCTGAAATGGTTATAATATCTTATGCTCCTGCAACAATGCTTGAGAAAGTTCTGGTTGCATCAGACCCTCGTCAATAATTGGTGTTGCCAATCTTTTTAAATTTTAGCCATTCTGGTTTGTATGTATGTTTACTAAGCTGTTTACACAGTTAGTATTGGGTATGAATTAGGTATCACTGGAAGTTTGACAAATAAATTTCCCCAGAAATGACTAGACCTAACAGCATATTTGGAGTCAAACCTGAGTTTTGTCATCTATGATAATAAGAACATATCTGCTGCCTTAAAGGTTGTATTAACTGAGGCCAGTATTATAGAGTGCTTTGTAGTGTTAAATAAATGTTAATTTAGTTTTAATATGATTATTTTTGTTTCCTTGTTTATATATTACAGATTTTTAAAATCTAACTTCATAGAGTTTTTTATGGCTTATTTTCTCTAAAATTTTGAATTGGGTACACTGTTCACTTATTTTATTTTTTTGTTTATGATTGAAAGCATTTAAGTCTATGATTCAATCTCAGCCCATACATTTTGATTGTCATTTGTCTATTTGTTAACTTTCCACAATTTTTGTTTTAATGACTACTTTGAGAAAGATTGGGAAAGAGATGGTATGGACTAAAAGTTTAACTGAAATAAAATATTCTTTTTGTTTTTAAATATTGTTTGAATATTAATTTTTATTTATTTATTTATTGTTTGTTTGTTTTGTTTTTGCGGTACAACAGGCCTCTCACTGTTGTGGCCTCTCCCGTTGTGGAGCACAGGCTCCAAACATGCAGGCTCAGCGGCCATGGCTCACGGGCCTAGCTGCTCCGTGGCATGTGGGATCTTCCTGGACCAGGGCACGAACCCTTGTCCCCTGCATCGGCAGGTGGACTCTCAACCACTGTGCCACCAGGGAAGCCCTGAATATTAATTTTAACATTATGACTTTAATCCATTTGATTATTATTTACCTAATAATACTTTGTCCATTTTCCTTTCAACTTTTTTAATTTTACTATTTTCCTGTAAGTGTACTCTTAAAACCATATTATATTCAGATGTTTTTATTTCTTTTTTTTTTTAATTTCAAAACCGAGTGTTTATTTTTTAATGGGTGAGTTTAATTCACTTATATTTTTGCCATAATCATATATTTACTCTTTCTTCTGTTATTTATGCTTCCTAGTGATTATCTTAATTTTCTTTCTTTTTTTAATCTTTTACTAAATATCTTTCTTTTGTTGAGTTTATCACATGGCATACTCTACTTATTGCTCCCGGAAAGGTCCTCCTTTGTTTTGTTTTATTTTCCCTTTCAAAACTTTCATCATTGATCCCCACTTTTTCTTTGCAGCCCCACACTGACTCTAATGTCTATGATATATGTTTTTGCATAAGCATGTATTTTTGAATTAGAAAGGGATATTTTATGCATGCTAAGTTTTATGTAGTGTGTAGTATCATTTATGTGCATGCATGTGCTTTAATTTACATAAATGGCATATCTAATTATCTTTCTTACCTTTTTCTAAAACACATTTAAAAAAATGCATTTATCTTGCTCTATGTACATTTGCTTCTGAAAGCTGCATGTTATTCCATGATAACTGCCAAAATTGAAATATCTGTCATATAGTGATGATACAAACAAATCCACAAACAATTCTTGTTCTTCTCTCGTAGACTTGTAGGAGAAATTTTAGGGTATGCTTCCAGAAATGAAATTGCTAGGTCATAGTGATCACATACCCTTCATTTTGATGAGTATCATCATTTCATTTAGTGAATACAGTTCTCCAGAATGTCTATGCCTGTTTACATAACTAGCGGCAGTGCATAAGGGTTCTAGTTTCCCCACATCCTGACCAATGTTTGGTTTTATCTGTGTTCTTGTTGCCAATCTGATAATCAGGTGCTCTTTCCTTTTTTATTTTGTTTGAATTTTCGTGAATACTAAGAAGTTTGAAAATTTCTTCAAACACTTGTTAGCTATTTAGGTTTATCCTTTTGTGCATATTCTATATACTTTGTCCATTTTTTTTCTAATGTTTCTGTTTTTTTGTTGTTGTTGTTAAGTTGTTGGAGTTTTTTCAATATTTTAGACTAGGTAATAATCCCTTAATAATTTAGGATTTTAAACATGTCTTCTCCTAGTCTACCACCAGTATGTTAACTTCTTTCATCTATATCATTGCACAGAATCCATCAGTTTCGGGTGTTATGGGTTTTGTGGTTTGTGTTTTGTGGCTCCAGTTTAAGAAACTTTTCTCCATCCAAAGATCACAATCATAATTTCTTAATAATCTACTATTCCCATTCTGGCTGACCTAAGACTTGTAAGTTTTGATCTCCATGAAGTTTGCTTTTCTCTGTAAAGTAAACCAGTTTTCCCAAAGCCATCACTAAATAAGCCACCCTTTCTCCATTGACATTGCCACCTTTACTAGGTGCATGTTTGCTCACTATTCACTTCCATTTGTTGTCTGTTCTGAGCCAACACTTAGTAGTAGTCTTATGTCTTTAAAGTACACCTTACTATCTGGTGGGGCAATAAATCCCAGTTTGCTTCCCCTCCCGCCCCAATATTGCATCAGGTCCTAATTTCATTTAGAATTACATATGAATATAGAATAAGTTTGTTGAATTTCTCAAAAAATTTTGGTAGAGTTTTGTTGAGAATTGTATTGACTTGTAGATTAATTTGGGGAAAACTCACACCTTTAAAATACTGTCATCTTATCCATATACATGGCCATTCTCTCCATTTATCTTCTTTATGTCTTCTTATAGCTTAACTCATTTCTTTAAAGGTATGTGGATTCTTTTTAGTTTAATTCTTAGATGGAGATTTGTTAATATGGTGAATTGTATTTTCTTTATTTCTAAAATTTTCTTAACTGGTTATTTCTAGTTTAGAAAAATGTTACTGAATTTGAAAGCTGTTCATTCATCTGATCTCTTACTTAATCTGTCACTAGATTTTATAGCTTATTGATTCTTTGGGGTTTTCCGTGTAGTTGATCATACATCATCTGTATGTAATAACATTTTTCCCTACCAATACTTATATCTCTATTTTGTGTGTGTGACAATGTAATGTGAAAATATCTATTGCTATGTGTAACAGTACAGATGTGAGTCAATTCCTTTTCTTATTTTGGTCTTCCAGATATTGTATGGAAGTTTTGTGCCTTAATGTGATGTCTGCTCTTAGATTTGGTATGATGCTTTTATCAAGTTAAAGGTATTCTTTTCTATACTGATTATCTGAGAATTCATATCAGACATAGAGTGAAATTTATCAAATAATCTTTCTGCATCTATTGGAATAGTCATGTGAATATATCTTCTTTAATATATTAATATGCTGAGTTACACTGACATTTTTCTGATGTTAAAATATCTCTGCCTTCCTAGGATAAACCTTATTTATCACGATATATTAATACTGTTATTATTATTTATCTCTGGATTATATTTAGCTATTACTTTAGGACTTTGCATCTTTGCCTAGAGTTATGGCTCATATCTTTTTTTTTTTTTTTTTTGTACTGTCATTATCTGGTTTTGAAATCAAGGTTACACTAGTCTTTTAAAATGACTTGGTCAGTGTTTCCTTCTTTATTTTCTGAAAGAATTTATAATAAAATATGGATTATATGTGCCTTGCAATGATAGGTACCTTACAATTTTGAACAGAGTAGAACTCCCTCATCTTGGGGCTCTTTGTTTTAGTGAGGGGAGAGGTGAGTTGATAGATTATTTTGAAATTTAATTGTTATTAATCTATTCAAGGTTATATTATTTTTTTGCTAGTTTTTACATCTTATGCAAAAATTTATCTACCATGTAATTTTCAAATGTGTTGCTTTCTAGTTCTTGATAGCATTATATTCTATTTTAAATTGCTACTTTTTCTGTAGTTATTTCTTCTTTATCATTCTTATTTTGAGTTGTAGCCTCTCCATGTCTTCTCCATTGCCTAGGGGTAAATTCATACAAAGAAACCAGCTTCTGGTGTTATTTTCCTCTTTCTCTCTCTCTCTTTTGGTTTGTTTTGATTTCATAGTTTTCTGTCTCTTTCTTCCTGTTTTATTGATATAGACTGTTGCTTTTTCTGAATTGTTCAGCTAACCATTTACCTAATCTTTTTTTAATCATTATTGCTTTATGATAATTTACTTAGTATTAAATTTTCATTTAATGACTACTTTGTCTTTGTTCTGTATCTTTTTTTTTTTTTTTTTTGACATTTTCTTCTATGCATTTAAAAAACATCTGATTCCTGACCTGGAGAACCAACGTTTCTGTGTTTAGATGAGACAAGAATTTGTTCAAGCAGGCTGGCCTGTTCACTATGGAGCCATGTAGCTCTTCCCAGAAAGCTGTGTATCCTGGCACTAAAGATCTACACAGCAGACAGATGAGCAGGCCTGAGTCCTGGTTTATTCGAAACTCCACAGTCAACTGAGAGCTTTGGAGCTGGCTGCTGGATTGCCAAAGAGCATGAGTCTCCTCTGAGACCTGCAGCCAACATGCCTGACCCAGCACTTTGGAATTGCTTTAGTTTTGGGTATTTTTAATATACAGTTACTACTTGTTCATTATAGAAATCTTGGAAAATACTTATGAAATAATAATACATATGTGTATGGGTATATCTCACCCATAAATCCTTCACTCAATTAACTACTATCAACAAAAACCCTCTAGATTTTTGAGGGTTTATTTGTTGTTTCTTTGTTCATTTTACATACAATAATGAAACAAACTCTCATGTGCTACCACTGAGGTACCTTTGAAGTTTCTCAAATGAATTTGCCTTTCTTTCCCCTCTAGAAGTAACAACAACCCTGAATTTTATGTTGGTCAATGCCTTGACTAGTTTTACTTTATAATTTTGCCACATACATATATAGTTTTTTTTAACCCTAATATATTATAAATGAATCCCATCCTGTCCTTCTGTGAGAATCTGCCTTTTGATTTTAGAGTTTCATCCACTGACATTTTCTTTTTCTTTAGCTCTGACAATCAATTCTATTCTATTTATCTATCTTCCTATCTATCTACCTACCTACCTACCTACCTCTCACTGTGTATCATTCGATCTCACCTCTCCATCATCACCACTGTCAGCCTGGGCCAAGCCACCAGCACCTCTCTGCTGCCTTTGGCAATAACCTCTGTACTTCCCTTGTTGCTTCCACAGGTCCTCCACCACAGCCTATCTCAACTCAGAGGCCAGCATGAGTCTGTCTAAATGTGAGTCAGATAACTTTCATTTTCTACTCAAAACCTTTCTATGGGGCTTCCCTGGTGGCGCAGTGGTTGAGAGTCTGCCTGCCGATGCAGGGGACATGGGTTTGTGCCCCGGTCCGGGAAGATCCCACATGCTGCGGAGCAGCTGGGCTCGTGAGCCATGGCCGCTGAGCCTGCGCGTCTGGAGCCTGTGCTCCGCAACAGGAGAGGCCACAACAGTGAGAGGCCTGCGTACCGCAAAAAAAAAAAAAAAAAACCTTTCTATGGATTCTCATCTCATTCAGAGTAAAAGACAAAAATCTTTACAATAATTTCTCAGACCAGATGTAATCTGCACCCCTTATAGCTTCTCTAACAGCATTGCCTTGTACTCTCCCTTTGCCCACCAGCCAGGTGACCTCTCTCTCTCCCTTTTTTTTTTTTGTCCATGCCACGTGGCATGTGGGATCTTAGCTCCCAGACCAGGGATCAAACCCATGCCCCCTGCAGTGGAAGCAAGGAGTCTTAACCACTGGACTGCCAGAGAAGTCCTGGTGACCTCTCTTTTTTACTGATTAGGCCAGGTTTATTTCCCTGAGCACCTTTGCACTTCCGTTCTCTCTTCCTGGAGTGCTCTTCCAATGCTATCATAAGGATTTATTTGCTCACCTTCTCATTTGAGCTTTGACTTAAGTTTCAACTACTCATTGTAAACCAAACACAACACCCCCTCCTTCCTTGATTTATTATTTTTCCATAGCACTTATCACTCCTAATATGCCATATACTTTTCTTATTTGTTTTATTTACTGTATGTTTCCCAAAGGACAGTTAATAGACACAATAAAGATTTGCTTAAGTAATGAGCAAATTATAATTACTAACTATTAGATCAATTTCTGCCATCTTATTTCATGTTTTCTCCTCACCTTACTTTCTTTTTTACCTTTTCATACTTTTAATAAATAGATTTTTTCTATTGGATTGAGAATTATACATTCCATTGATATTCTTCTCTTGTTTTTTCCCTAACATTTTTGTATATGAATTTCCTAGGCTTATCAATCTCTATCACTTCCCCAACATAAGAGGAAAACCTCAGCATGACCTTATACCTCTCTGGTCTCCTTCCTCTCCCCATTGGTCCTAATTTTACCATGTTAGAATCATCTGGAATTTTAGCCATGAGTATATTACATTGACAGAAGTGAACTTTGTTTAGTTTTTTACTCGCTTAAGTTTTTACATATTTTTAGTGTCCTCTTGAATTTCTCTTTTTATTGAAATATTTCCTCCAAAAATGTTTCCATGGAAAGTTTTTGTTGGCCTGACAATGCCTTTTTGTATGTTCATCTTTCAATAATAATTTAGCTGGATAAAACATTCTAAGTTCAATGTTCTCTTCATTCAATTCATTGCAGTAATACTCCAGTATCTTCTTGGATTAATGGTACTATTGAACAATCTGATGGTTATTGTTCCCTGTCCATTTGTAGGTAAATTGCTCTTTTTGTACCTGAAAATGTTCTTAGAATTTTCTCTTCATCTTTATTGTGTACTCTGATATGTCTAATAGTAAGGTTTTGTATTTTTTAAAAAGTCATTTTAAAAAAAATTCCATAGGCCTTTTCAATTTAATGTGTTTTCTCATCTTTAATTCTTACTATTACTGATTGTCAATCATTTGACAATTTGATTCCTCATTTGCATTTCTGCTTCTGGAAATTGACATTTTTCTTCCTCTTCTTCTTCTTGCTTAACTTTATAGTTTTGCTGTGCCCCTTCCTGCTTCCTTCTGAAGTAGGTTTTTGACAGTATCTTTCATTTTTCTAGTTTCTTCTTCCCTGAATGTTCTCTGCTATTTATGAGACTCATTGAATTTTTATTTACACTATTTTTCACACCCATTTTTTCAACTTTGTTCTTCTTTATAACTTACATGTTATTAATATCTCCCTACCTATATCTCTTTTAAAGATGTTTATTATTTTAATTTTAAGTTCTTGTGGTACTTTTGGTTAACTAATTCTTTTTTCTCTGTATCATTCAATTTTCATTTTTGTTTTTATTTATTTTATTTATTATTATTTTTTAATCTAGTAACACAATTGTGCTTCTCAAATGCTTTGTGAGGTTTTTTTTCTACTGGGGTTACCTGTAGTGTGACCAGCAATGCTCCTTTATGTAGGGATTGAGAAATTAAAATCCAAGTGGAAGCCTTTGTACCCTACTGGTAGTTTTAGATATCAATGGGAAGAGAGCCATTGGATTCACAATCTGGATTTGATCATTACCATTTTTTATCCCCATCATTAGACCTGTCCTCAAAGAACTTTCCTGAACCTCTTCCCTGGACCCCTATAAAAGCAAGCTCAGAGGCAAGTATACTTGCTATGGTTATTATCCAATTATCTCTGGGTTCTAGAGCAACTCTGATTCCATTCCATTCCCAAGCTAGAGCTGAGCTAGTACTGCTGAGTTGGGTGCTATACTGCCATGGAAATTGTGAGGAAACAAAAGGAGCAGAACTAAAGTGCTCTCCCTTATTTTATCAACTGTCTTGGTAGTTGACCCTTCTACCTTTGGGTTCAAAATTTGCCCCAGGACCAAACACCTCTCCATCCAGTTTTTTGTTTGTTTGTTTGTTGTTGTTGTTGTACATGGGCCTCTCACTGTTGTGGCCTCTCCCACTGCGGAGCACAGGCTCTGGACGTGCAGGCTCAGTGGCCATGGAATGGGCCCAGCTGCTCTGCGGCATGTGGGATCCTCCCTGACCGGGCCACGAACCCGTGTCCCCTGCATCGGCAGGCAGACTCTCAACCACTGAGCCACCAGGGAAGCCCACTCCAGTTTTTATATTAATTTCTCTTATCCTTCAACTTACTCCTACCTTTGTGGCATTTCCAGTATTGGGTTTGATTAAAGAGCCAGAAGCCTCTTTCATCTTGTGAGGATCTGGAAGTTTTCTAAATTAACAAATTAGAAGATATCTAAAAAACTAGAAGTTATATTTTATAGGAATTGCTAGTCTCCTGCCATCATAATTAGGAAACCAGAAGATTGTGTTACTATTTATCATATCAAGTTATAATGATATGTGGAATCTAAGAAACTGATACAAATGAACTTATTTACAAAACAGAAATAGACCCACAGACATGGAAAACAAACTTATGGTTACCAAAGGGGAAAGGGAGGGAGAGGGGTAAATTAGGAGTTTGGGATTAACAGATACACATTACTATATATAAAATAGATAAACAGTAAGGACCTATGGTATAGCACAAGGAACTCTATTCAATATCTTGTAATAACCTATAATGGAAAAGAGTCTGAAAAGAATCACTTTGCAGTACACCTGAAACTAGCACAACATTGTATATCAACTATACCTCAATTTAAAAAAATAGAGTTTAAAGAAGAGATTTTTAAAAATCTATAATGATCAGAGCCCCCATTAATTTTGCTTTCCCAAGGATGTCTTTCAATTCAGTAAAGGCTTCTCTCCTTCTGAACTTCAATAAGTCTCCCTTGGACTTTTTTTTTTTTTTTTTCGGCACGCGGGCTTCTTACTGCTGTGGCCTCTCCCGTTGTGGAGCATAGGCTCCAGACGTGCAGGCTCAGCGGCCATGGCTCATGGGACCAGCCGCTCCACAGCATGTGGGATTTTCCCGGACCGGGGCACGAACCCATGTCCCCTTCATCGGCAGGCGGACTCTCAACCGCTGCACCACTAGGGAAGCCCTCCCTTGGACTTTTTGATAGAGGTATTAGGTACATAGGAAGAGGCATGCTTTCTAGTTATGGCAGCTAGTGGCCCATGTATGGGCCTTAGTCTCCTCGTTTTGAAAGATGTATGCTCCAGGGAGATCAAACAGTGTTGACATATATTCTCATTAGGTGTACAGTTACTTCTTCATTTTGGATTGTACAAATTCAGTATAATTGAGTGTAATAATTGATGTCTTCTGTTGATATGACATTATCTTCTACTTAAAAAAAAAAAAAAAAACTATCTCTGGTAACCTCAACCCAGAAAGATATTTAAAAGTAAAATATTTCATTATGATTTTCAGTGAAGGAAAAAATACTGAAAAACCAACTATCTTAATAAAGGGATAACACATTTTTGTCTAGTGTTATAAAATAATTTGAAAAGTGAGAATGAATTAGCAAAGAAAAAATTAGGAACAAGAAGCAGGAAGTGAACTATTTTCCTGCTTCTCTTAATTCAAGGCTTCCATATGTAATTTCTAAGTATTTTACTCAAGTATTGCAAATTCCCAAATAAGATGCCCCAGCACTCAAAAAAAAGTACAAAATAAAATGTAATCTAAAATATTATTTATTAAGATTGAAAGTTTCTCCCCAAGAGCAGGAACAAGACAAGAACGTCTGCCCTTGCCATTTTTATTCCACACTATACTACCACTCAACACCTAGTTGGGGCAATTAGGCAAGACAAAGAAATAAAAATGAAATTAGGCAGATTGAAAAGAAAGAAATAAAACTATCTTTATTTGAAGATGACATGACCTTACATGTAGAAAATCTAAAAATGTCCACCCAAAAATATTATAACTAATAAATGAATCCAGCAAAGTTGCAGGATATAAAATCAATACATAAACATCAGTTTTATTTCTTTGCAATAGAAATGAACAATCTTTAAATGAAATTAAGACAACAATTCCATTTACAATAACATAGAAAAGAATAAACACAAATGAATAAATTTAAACAAAGGAGAGCAAAATTGTAATGAAAACTACAAAGTGTTGTTGAAAGAAATAAAAGAAGATCTAAATAAATATAAAAACAGCTTACATTCATGGATTTGAAGACTTAATATTGCTAAGGTGACTATATTCCCCACATTGATCAAAAGATTCAACACAATTTCCACTAAAATATTAAATACCTTTTTTTCTGCAGAACTTGAGAAATTGGCCCCAAAATTTATGTGGAAATTCAAGTGACCCAGAACAGTACAAACAGTCTTGGAAAAAACGGTTGGAGGAATCACACATTCTGCTTTCAAAACTTATTACAGAACTACAGTTTCAAAACAGTGTGGTAGTGGTATAAGGATGGACATACAGATCCATGCAATGGAATTGAGATTCCAAAAATACTTAATATGTCAATGGTCAACTGAATTTTCACAGTGTTCTAGGGTCATGCAATGGGGAAAAAATAATCTTTTCAACATGTGTCATGGGACAGCTGGTTATTCACCTGCAAATGAACAAAGTTGGACCCCCAAAACATACTATGTTTAAGAATTAACCCCAAATGGATCAAATACCTAAATGTAAGAGCTAAAATTATAAAACTCTTAGAATTAAAAGTCGGTGTTAATCTTCATCATCTTGGATTAGGCAATGATTTCTTAGATGTGACACCAAAAGCATGAATAACAACAACAACAAAAATAGATAAACTGGACTTCATTAAATTAAATGTCTATGTGCTTTAAATGACATTGTCAAGAAAGTGAAAAGACAATCCACAGATAAGGAGAAAATACTTGCAAGTCATATAACTGATAAAAGTATAGTGTTCAGAATATATAAAGAATGCTTGAGCAGAAGCCAGAAGAAATACAATCCTGCAGCCTGTGGGAAAAAAACCCACATTCACAGAAAGACAGACAAAATGAAAAGACAGAGGACTATGTACCAGATGAAGGAACAAGATAAAACCCCAGAAAGACAATTAAAAGAAATGGAGATAGGCAACCTTCCAGAAAATGAATTCAGAATAATGATAGTAAAGATGATCCAGGACCTTGGAAAAAAAATGGAGGCAATGACCTAGAAGATGCAAGAAATGTTTAACAAAGACCTAGAAAAATTAACGAAGACACAAACAGAGATGAACAATACAACCACTGAAATGAAAAATACACTAGAAGGAAACAATAGCAGAATAACCGAGGCAGAAGAATGGATAAGTGACCTGGAAGACAGAATGGTGGAATTCACTGTTGCAGAGCAGAATAAAGAAAAAAGAATGAAAAGAAATGAAGACAGCCTGAGATCTCTAGGACAACATTAAAAACACCAACATTCACATTATAGGGGTCCCAGAAAGAGAAGAGAAAAAGAAACCACCTGAGAAAATATCTATAGAGATTATTGTTGGAAACTTCCCTAACATGGGAAAGGAAATAGCCGCCCAAGCCCAGGAAGTGCAGAAAGTCCCAAGCAGGATAGACCCAAGGAGAAACAAGTCGAGACACATAGTAATCACATTGACAAAAATTAAAGACAAAGAAAAATTATTAAAAGCAACAAGGGAAAATGACAAATAACATACAAGGGAACTCACATAATGTTAACAGCTGATTCCTCAGGAGAAACTCTACAAGCCAGAAGGGAGTGGCATGATATATTTAAAATGATGAAAGGGAAGAACCTACAACCAAGATTACTCTACTTGGCAAGGGATCTCAAATAGATCTCAAATCCAAAGCTTTACAGAAAAGCAAAAGCTAAGAGAATTCAGCACCACCAAATCAGCTCTACAACAAATGCTACAGGAATTGTCTAAGTGGGAAACACAAGAGAAGAAAAGGACCTACAAAACCAAACCCAAAACAATTAAGAAAACAGTAATAGGAACATACATATTGATAATTACCTTAAATGTGAATAGATTAAATGATCCAACCAAAAACACAGGCTCACTGAATGGATACAAAAACAAGACCCATCTATATGCTGTTTACAAGAGACCCGCTTCAGACCTAGGGACACATACGACTGAAAGTGAGGGGATGGAAAAAGATATTCCATGCAAATGGAAATCAAAAGAAAACTGGCATAACAATACTCATATCAGATAAAAAAAAGACTTTAAAATAAAGAATTTTATAAGAGACAAGGAAGGACACTACATAATGATCAAGGGATCAATCCAAGAAGAAGTTATAACAATTAACAATATATATGCACCCGACATAGGAACACCTCAATACATAAGGCAAATGCTAACAGCTATAAAAGGAAATCGACAGTAACACAATAATAGTGGAGGATTTTAACACCTCACACTAATGGACAGATGATCCAGACAGAAAATTAATAAGGAAACACAAGCTTTAAATGACACAATAGACCAGATAGACTTGATTGATTTTTATAGGATATCTCATACAAAAACAGCAGATTACACTTTCTTCTCAAGTGCCACATGGAACATTCTCCAGGATAGATCACATTGGGTCACAAATCAAGTCTCAGTAAATTTAAGAAAATTGAAATCATATCAAGCATCTTTTCTGACCACAACACTATGAGATTAGAAATTGTTATTAAATAACCAAGAGATCATTGAAGAAATCAAAGAGGAAATAAAAAAATACCTAGAGACAAATGACAATGAAAACATGACCATCCAAAACCTAGGGGATGCAGCAAAAGCAGTTCTAAGAGGGAAGTTTATAGCAATAGAATCCTACCTCAAGAATTAAGAAAAATCTCAAATAAACAATCTAACCTTACACCTAAAGGAACTAGAGAAGAAGAACAAACAAAACCCAAAGTTAGCAGAAGAAAAGAAATCATAAAGATCAGAGCAGAAATAAATGAAACAGAAACAAAGAAAACAATAGCAAAGATCAATAAAACTAAAAGCTGGTTCTTTGAGAAGATAAAAGAAATTGATAAACCTTTAGCCAGACTTATCAAGAAAAAGAGAGAGAGGACTCAAATCAATAAAATTAGAAATGAGAAAGAATAAGTTATAATGGACACCGTAGAAATACAAAGCATCATAAGAGAGTACTACAAGCAACTCTATGAAAATAAAATGGAAAACTTGGAAGAAATAGACAAATTCTTAGAAAGATATAACCTTCCAAGACTGAACCACGAAGAAATAGAAAATATGAACAGACCAATCACAAGTAATTAACTTGAAACTATGATTAAAAATCTTCCAACAAACAAAAGTCCGGGACCAGAAGATCTAATGCCCATCCTTCTCAAACTCTTCCCAAAAATTGCAGAGGAAGAACCACTCCCAAACTCATTCTATGAGGCTGCCATCATCCTGATACCAAAATCACACAAAGATTCTACAAAAAAATAAAATTACAGATGAATATCACTGATGAATATAGATGGAAAAATTCTCAACAAAATACTAGCAAACAGAATTACACAACACATTAAAAGGATCATATACCATGATCAAGTGGCATTTATTCCAGGGATGCAAGGATTCTTCAATATATGCAAATCAATCAATATTAACAAACTGAAGAATAAAAACTATATGACCATCTCAATAGCTGCAGAGAAAGCTTTTGACAAAATTCAACACCCATTTAGGATAAAAACTCTCCAGAATGTAGGCATAGAAGGAACCTACATCATCATAATGAAGGCCATATATGACAAACCCACAGCAAATATCATTCTCAATGGTGATAAACTGAAACCATTTCCTCTAAGATCAGGAACAAGACAAGGATGTTCACTCTCACCACTATTATTCAACATAGTTTTGGCAATCCTAGCCATAGCAATCAGAGAAGAAAAAGAAATAAAATGAATACAAATTGGAAAAGAAGTAGTAAAACTCTCACTCTTTGCAGATGACATGAAAATCCTAAAGATGCCACCAGAAAACTACTAGAGGTAATCAATACATTTAGTAAAGTTGCAGGATACAAAATTAATGCACAGAAAGCTCTTGCATTCCTATACACTAACAATGAAAGATCAGAAAGAGAAATTAAGGAAACAATCCCATTCACCAGTGCAACAAAAAGAATAAAATGCCTAGGAATAAACCTACCTAAGGAGGTAAAATACCTATACTCAGAAAACTATAAGACACTGATGAAAGAAATTAAAGATGACACAAACAGATGGAGAGATAGACCATGTTCTCAGATTGGAAGAATCAATACTGTGAAAATGACTATACTACCCAAAACAATCTACAGATTCAATGCAATCCCTATCAAATTACCAATGGCACTTTTTACAGAACTAGAACAAAAAATCTTAAAATTTGTATGGAGACACAAAAGACCCCGAATAGCCAAAGCAATCTTGAGGGAAAAAAATGGAGCTGGAGGAATTAGACTCCCTGACTTCAGAATATACTACAAAGCTACAGTAATCAAGACAATATGGTATTGGCACAAAAACAGAAATATAGGTCAATGGAACAGGATAGAAAGCCCAGAGATAAACCCGTGCACCTATGGTCAACTAACCTATGACAAAGGAGGCAAGGATACACAATGGAGAAAAGACAGTCTCTCCAATAAGTGGTGCTGGGAAAACTGGAGAGCCACATGTAAGAGAATGAAATTAGAACACTTCCTAACACCATAGACAAAAATAGACTCAAAATGGATTAAAAACCTAAATATAAGACCAGACACTATAAAACTCTGAGAGGAAAACATAGGAAAGACACTCTATGACATAAATCACAGCAAGGTCTTTTTTGACCCACCTCCTAGAGTAATGGAAATAAAAGTAAACAAATGGGACCTAATGAAACTTAAAACTTATACACAGCAAAGGAAACTATAAACAAGACAACAAGACAACCCTCAGAATGGGAGAAAATATTTGCAAATGAATCAATGGACAGAAGATTAATCTCCAAAATATATAAACAGCTCATGCAGCTCAATATTAAAAAAACAAACAACCCAATCCAAAAATGGGCAGAAGACCTAAATAGATGTTTCTCTAAAGAAGACATACAGATGGCCAAGAAGCACATGAAAAGATGGTCAACATCACTAATTATTAGAGAAATACATATCAAAACTACAATGAGGTATCACCTCACACTGGTTAGAATGGGCATCATCAGAAAATCTACAAACAAGAAATGCTGGAGAGGGTGTGGAGAAAAGGGAACCCTCTTGCACTGTTGGTGGGAATGTAAATTGATACAGCTACTATGGAGAACAGTATGAAGGTTCCTTAAAAAACTAAAAACAGAGTTACCATATGACCCAACAATCCCACTACTGGGCATATTCCCAGAGAAAACCCTAATTCAAATATTCACATGCACCCCAATGTTCATTGCAGCACTATTTACAATAGCCAGGTCATGGAAGCAACCTAAATGTCCATAAACAGATGAATGGATAAAGAAGAAGTGGTACATATATACAATGTAGTATTAATCAGCCATAAAAAGGAATGATATTGGGGCTTTGGTACAGATGTGGATGTTCCTTGAGACTGTCATACAGAGTGAAGTAAGTCAGAAAGAGAAAAACAAATATCATATATTAATGTATATATGTGGAATCTAGAAAAATGGTACAGATGAACCTGTTTCCAAGGCAGAAATGGAGACACAGATGTAGAGAACAAATGTATGGACACCAAGGGGGAGAAAGCACAGTGGAGGGCTGGGGTGGTGGTGGTGGGATGAATTGGGAGATTGGGATTGACATATATACACTAATATGTATAAAATAGATAACTAATAAGAACCTGTTGTATGAAAAAGAAAAGAATGCTTACAATTCAACAATAAAAAGACAAATAGTCCAATCAAAAGTGGGCAAAGGATTCAAGTAGACATTTTTTAGAAAAATGATATAAAAAGAGCCAATAAGTACATAATAAGATCAATGTCATTAATCATTAGGGAAATGCAAATCAAAACTACAATGAGGTATCACTTTACATTCACCAGGTTGGCAATGATAATTTTTTTTAAAGGAAAAGAACAGGTTTTGGTGGGAATGTAGAGAAAGTGGAATGCTAATACACTGCTGGTAGGAATTTAAAATGATGAAGTTGCTGTGTAACACAATTTTGTGGTTCTTCAAAAAGTTAAGTAGAATTACCATATACCCCAGCAATTCCACTCCTAAGTATATACCCAAGAGAACTGAAAACATATGTTCACCTAAATACTTGAACACACATGTTCATAGCAGTATTGTTCATAATAGCCATAAAGTAGAAATAACTCAAATGTCCATCAGCTGATGAATGAATAAACAAATGCAGTTTTATCCATGCAATTATTCACCCACAAAAAAGACGTGAAATACTGTTGTATATTACAAATGGATTAGCTTTGAAAACATGCTAAGTAAAAAAAAGCCAGACACAAAAAGTCACATATTGAATGATACTATATATATGTAATGTCTAAAACATAAATCCACACAGAAAATAGACTAGTGGTTGCCTGGGGATTTTGTGTGTGTGTGTGTTGAGGTGGTGATTAGCCTGGATGACTTACAGATACAGGTTTTGTTAGGGGGGTGGGAGGGGGAGAGAGATTGCTGAGGTAGATTAAGAGGTGCAAACTTCCAGTTGCAAAATAAATATCAGGGTTATGAAATGTACTGTGTGGGGAATATAGTCAATAATTATGTACTATCTTAGTATCGTGACAGATGGTAACTAGCCTTATCATGGGGATCATTTTGTAATGTGTAGAAATATGAAATCATTATGCTGTGCAACAGGAACTAACATAATGTTGTAGGTCAATTATGCTTCAAAAACAAACAAGCAAAGAAACTAACTTGTAGAAAAAGAGATCAGATTGTGGTTACCAGAGGTGGGGGAGGGGAGGGGGATTTGGATGAAGGCAGTCAAAATGTACAAGCTTCCAGTTATAAGATAAATATACTCTAGTGATGTAGTGTACGTGATTGATAATTAACACTGCTGTATGTTATACATGAATGTCATTAAGAGAGTAAATCCTAAGAGTTCTCATCACAAGGAAAAAATATTTTTTTCTATTTCTTTAATTTTGTATCTATATGAGATAATGGATGAGATAAACTTACTGTCGTAATTGTTTCATGCTGTATGTAAATCAAATCATTATGCTGTACACATGAAATGTATACAGTGTTGTATATCAATTATATCTCAATAAAACTTGAAGAAAAAAATAAAATAAATAAAATATATGAATTATGACTTTCAAAAACTAAAATACATATGATTAATTTTGAATTGTACATTATTTTCAGTAATTTTTTCCATCACTCTATTAATATTTTAAATGAATTAAGATCTTGAGTACCTTTTTATTTAAGAATGGCCCTTCCTCATAACTCACTGTTTTACTGCCCATGGTCTCATTCTTTATTTGCAGAGAATAGCTTTCTAACTCTACCTGAGCATTGTGCATATAGATTCTAAGTCCTTTTAGCATGCCCCAAATATTTGTAGGCTACTTATTAAAAATTCAATAATTTATTTTCTGAATGATTATTGGTAGGTCTTTATACAGTAATTTGCAACAAAATGTTTCTTATTGATGTTTGTTACCAAAGACACATTAAGGTAAGAGTCTCATATATAGTGATGGAAAGGAGTCATTTCATTTTCTCCTATTTGGTTAAAAAATAGATTCATATGCTAAACTATGACAGATATTATAAAAAGGATTTCAACTAAGAAAAAAAGAGTTTTAAATGATTAAGATAAAAAGGATAAAAAATCCATTAGTAATAATGACAATTTTTTTCATTTTACCTACTGATGGAGTTTCCGACCTACAGGCACCAGCAGTTTAATGGGTTGGGTATAAGGTAATAAAGTTCAGGTCAAAATAAGACCCAAATTTACCTTATCCTTAAAGTAGCTGTCCAAGAACAAATGCCTGATTCTCCCCTTTCCCTAGAAAAAACCTAAATCCAAATTAAACCCATGAATTTCCAGCATTTCCCATCTCAGGAAGTAGCATGCCATAGTTCTCTCTCATGCCTTGCTGTCTATTACCAGCCATATTCAGTCCAACACTACAGCATGCAGTCATTGCAATTTGACTTTTAAACATGATGTGAACATTCTTGCAATGAGGAGAATCCCTCATTGGTTGGGTCAATGTGGGAGACGGAGCCCATCATCTGAGGATAGAAACTAAAGGGAGGTAACTTATCCCTCTCCTTGGTTGTTGTGTTTATAAAAATCTTTACTAGTAAAAAAAAAGAAAAAAATTATCCCTTTCCTGCACCCAAAGACATCAGGGCACTGAACAATGTATTATGCAGAGGTAGTTTGAGATTGTCCACAGTAGCCATGGTTGCACTGAGATTCCAGAGAGGTGACTTTGGCTGTGTTCTTGGCTATCTACTCTTCCTTTGTTCTCACTTGTTTCCCAAGCTCAATTTTCCAATTTCCCTTCAATTCTGCTAGCTTCTTGATATCTTTCCAATAAATTTCTCTTCCACTAAAGTTGGTTTTTGTTGTTCTCAACCAAGAACCTTGATCAGCACAATTACTAAGTATTTCCCGTTTTACTTCCTAATTAACTTAAAAACCATCCACTTGTCTTAATCTACATCACCCCTACCAATAAAGTCCAAGCTACAGTATTTTTTTCTCACATCTGCTCTTCCAAACTCTTCTACTCATAGCCATGCTGATCCTTTTGGAATCCATCCTACATCCTATAGCTGGAGGGAGCTCTTGAAAACATACACTGATCATTTCTCCCTGCTTAAATCCTTCCATGACTTCTCCTTGTTCTCAAGATAAAGACCAAAGCTCAGCATTGGTTTGGTCTGTACCTATTTTTCCTGCATCAGTTGAACCTTGGCTCTCTGTGCTTCAACCTCACTGACTTTGAAATTTTCAGGTGATTCCTGCCGCTCCCCACCACAGGACAAATACCTGGAATTTATGTTCATTCATTTAATAAATATCACTTGAGAGTGCCATTTTCACCTAGTTAATTTCTATTCAACCTCTAAACCAAAACTCAAACATCCTTCTACTACTCAGTGCAAGCCAGATTTCTGTGTCATAAACCCCTTTTCTTTTTGTTGAGAGCCAGTGGGGCAACATTTGTGATTTTATGCCTTTCAGTGTGATTTTATGGTTGTCTGTCCCCCTCACTGGCCTGTAAAACTTTGGTTGATTTGGAATCACTTCTGTTTATACTTCCTATTGCATGCCCAGTACCAGCACAGTGCCTGGAAACTAATAAATATTCTATTAATATAGCTTAAATAAAATATTCATCAAATAATTCACAGACTATGACTTAGAGGGCTATTATTACAATATATTTCTAAAGTTAAATATATATAGTATAATTCCTTCTTTGTGGTTCCACCTTGTTAATTTAAACTTTGTGGTTTATCTCTAGGTTTCTAGAAGTAAATGTTTCCCTGTCATTCATGTTCTCATTCATGCTTCCCTTGCTATATTATTTCTTCCACTATACTTCTCCAAGACAACAATGTTCAAAATCAGGTATCTTGAGTTTATTGAAGTTTCTCAGTTTAAAGCCAGTTATCTTAAATCCTTCTATAGACTTCTAAACTGACCTTCCACTAAGAAAAAGGAAGTGCTTATCTGAAAGAAAAAAAATGGCAGCTTTCTTATTGAAGATTCTTCATCCAACTTCACATATAGAAATATTCTCTCTCTCCTGAATTTTATTTAGTCAAAAGATTTTAGCTCAAGTTTCAATTATAAGAGCTGACAAATATTTAAGACTGGGGAAAAAATGAATGGCTGATTCCAAATAACACACTGTTCTTTGTGAAAGATCACTTAAAATATCAAATTTATCTCAGCCTCATTATCAATTGTTCTGAAAGTCTCCTTTGCATCATTTATCTTTGTGAGCTTTGTTTTAATCCATATATTGGTATTTAGACAGGTAGGACAGAAGGACAATATCTAACAAAAAATACAGATGTATAAAAATGCACCCATTATGCCCCAACTAAAAAATTAATGATAAAGAAACTAAATTTAATGTGTTCATTTTTATAATAACTTTAAAGAATTTATGTTTAATTAAAAGTGATCTATAAATCATGCTGTTTTCTAACACTATTGACTGTGCCATTCCGATTCTGCCAAACTTAATATAAAATTAATTGTTAATTTTCAGGCTAGTAGTCTGCTCTTCACCAAGACATATACTGATTGTTTAGACATAAGTCAGTGAAATATGAAACTTTATAATTGGGGGCTCTCTTTGTGATGTCTTAAAGTAATTCTCAAGATTTGATATTACTCTCAATATGTAAGTTTGCCCCTTTTATACACTGAAGTGAGTGTTTTGAAATATAACTTTAGATATGCTATGCATCAAATCTATTTCACATTCAATTGAATGGACACTATTTTTGTAAAGTGCACTTAGCATTAAGAGTAGTGTGACCTTGTAGGGTGGCAAAGAATGGTTTATCTTTTGCACAATCACACACACAACTGTAGACCAATCTAAACTTTCCTCACTTTATAATACTTGAAGACCTCTGGGTTAGTCTGACCTTACATAAACAAATATAGCATTTCAGCAGCCTTTCACATGCTTGTTCCACACAAAACATCAAGCCAAAATAGCCACCAACTCCAAAATAAGTGATGATTAACTTAGGGAGTACTTGGCTCTATCTTCAGTAGGTTAACATGACCTTGAATGACAAAATTGTATTACTTACTTATATTGTATGCATTTCATGGGCTGTTAGGATAATAGCTATTTCATTGTTGGAGGAGGCTGGACTGAAAAATTCAACCAGTAAATGTTTTTGTGACATTGCCCTTCTTGAACCAGTCTCCAGACTTACTGAATGATTTTTATTTCTACTATTATTTTTTGCCTAGTATTAAGGCACACCAACTCTTTCATTGAATAGGAATCCGGTTCCTTTTCTCTAGGTGAATGAAAAGCATATTTCCCAGTATTTTCACCCAATGAATGACAGTACAGAGACCATATCTTTTCATACATCTACAGCATCTCCACAGAGCATCCCAGCCCATTCAACTAGGCTAGTGCAGGGCCTTCTCTTATGCCAGACACATTCTGGCCTCTGTGATCCTATTATTCCCATTGCCTGGGATACCTGTCTTTTCAGGTGGAAATGTCTTTCCACCTGACATTTTCCTCTTCCCAATATCTAGATACTCAACACTTTTCATGATTTTCTTTGTACCTCATTATCTTGATGGATAAAGCCTATATTTGGGAAACACCACCATAGCTGCATTTAACCAGAGCTTCTTATGCTTCTTAGAAATTCAGCTCTGAATCTCCCCATGTATTTTTCACTCAAGAAATCAAGTTGGAATATGAGTGAGAATGTAGTTATTATGCACCATAAGTTCAAGCCATTGTTCTAAATGTAATAATTGAAAAGGTTTTGTAAATTATTTTTTGCAGTAAATTACTTGTGGCCCAAGTAGGATGTCATGACATTTCATTGAGAAACACTGACCCAGTCAAGTTGAATCTCATTTATTTATCAAGGCCCAACTCAAATCCACTGTAATTCAGAGTGTATTCATTTGTTTATTCATTCACTTAGCAGTTATTTATTGCCAGGACAAGACACTGCACAAGGTGTTGGGCTATAAAGACAGATGAAAAATTTTCTGTTCTCAAAATGAACATGCTGTACTCCCCAGTTCTTTCTCTGTAACAGATAATTCTGGCACTGAGTTGAGCTTATAGGAAACCTCAGGATTCTCCTGAACACAGCTTTCCAAGCAATTACTACTAATGTATTAAAGATAACATAGAGATAGCTCTGCTATCTCTATAGATACTATAGCTCTGCAGACAGACATATAAATAAAAAACCAGTAACGTGTAGGTTGTAGAGTCAGGTAAAAATTATAAAATCAAAACTTTAATGTCTGTTCATTAATTTAAAATGTGTAATTTCTGTAGAGCACAGTTGGATCCTGCATGAGAATCAAAGAAACAATGTGAACAGAAAGAATAAAGAATTTAGATATAGTTTCCACACATCACTTCAGTTTTATCTTTTCCAAGTCATTATTTAACCTACTGCACTTTGACTTCTGATCTACACCCCAATCTCAGTCTTATTGGCATGGGCAATCATCTCCTAGTTTCCAGGTACAAAGAACCCCTTTAATTCTGAATTGCATTTGACCATTTCTTAGAATTTGATGGTGTTGATTATGCCTCCTTTGAAAACTGTCTCTCTGTTTCCAAGCACTACACTTCTCATTTTCCTCTTACCTCTCTGACAATTCCCATTCAGACATACATTTTGCTTCTTTTCCTTCCTCCACCCCTGATATTTGGTTGTCCCTCATGACCCTCCAGTCACCTCTCTCTCATCTTGAAATATTCTATCTGGTTTATCTTCTCCAACCTCATGGCAGCTAACTGAACAATTACAGTAGGTATCACTCACCTCACAGTCTAAATGGAGTCCCTAGAATTATACAGGGCACAATCTGGATGACCAAACACATACTCTCAGACCTATGTTTAGTCTAAGGGCTCAGATCTCCTTCCTTAATTTTGCATCCCTGGTTGTTGGCTTCATCAGTTGTATAAATTAGCTTCATGGATAATTCCACCTACATAATCACTCCCAAGTCTATACCTGCAGTCCTGAATACTCCAAATTTCCAGATTTGTGTTTCTAACTTTCTACTGGACATCTCCATCAGGAAGTTGTAGAAGTTCTACCTTGCGTTCCAAGCTGCGCTCATCATCCAACTCTTCAAACCTATTCCCCCTACTTTATTCAATATTTTAGTTATGAAAGTTATTATACATTCAGTTCCCTAAGCTAGAGATTTAGGAGCCAAATTTACTTCTCTCATCTCTCCATCCAAATCCGATCAGTCATTCTGTCTTGTGAAGTCTAACTCTGAAATGTTTTTCAAATCTGTCACTTCTTATCCAATCTTACATAATTTTATTTATATAACATATGTGGTCATCTCCTTTTTACATGTGACTCAACCTAACCTTAATATGCTTCAATGCCACAAGCATATTAAAGGAATGGACAAAAATGCCTATTCACATTTTTGTCCATTCTATTTCCTGAAAACCTTTATTCTTTTTCCCTATTGTTTTCTTTAACCAAGTGATGTTTCTTACTGAACTGTTATTAGAAAAGTAATTTTCAACTCAAAAGTTACTCCCTTTAAAATGTTTGCTAATCCTTTCCTTGTTTGATTCTCTTCCATGAAGAGAATCATGAAATATTACCATGAAATATCACCCTCTTCTGTCTTCAGGTTCTCACAGTTTTTATTCATGTTACTAGTAAAACACCTTTGATAATAATCACTACTTGAAAAATACTTGTTTCCTTTATTAAACTGTAAATTCCTTCAGGGCAGGAATAAGGAGTCCCAGTCATCTACAATCTTTAAAATATAAATGAGTGATTAGCACATAGAAGATACTCAATAAATTTGAGGTGTTATATTGCACTCTTAGCATCTGAATTGAAGATTTAAACAGATTTTTTTAATACAGCACTAGGTGATTCTCACCCAAAAAATAAATATTTTAATGCAAAGTGTCCAGTAATTCAACTTATGAAAGTAAAGGGAGATCGAAAAAAAGATAAAATGTGTGTACAGTTCCTGAAACTCTCAACTGCCATTAAGCTTCATAATGATTTGAGGTGGTATTACTCACTTTGTCTGTTTGTGACTCAATGAATATAAGGAGAGAAAGGTTTTTTGACTCTTGTGGCTTTTCTTGCTTCCACTTTCTATGACCTTCTGCTTTGGCTCCATAATCTTGAAAATGAACTGCTCAATAAAGACTATTTATGCCTTAAATATACCTCACAATAAGTAACACTTATGAACCCACACTTATTTTGTTTATCAACCCATATTTCTATTTTGTTGCTGAAAATGAATCAGGAAAAATGGACCAACTATCAATTCCAGGTGACTATAGAGCGGAATGCTTTGCTCTTGCTAAATCTAGACTCACCCTTGCTCCCCTCATTCATATTCTCTTGCTTGACATTTGCAGGCTTCCTCAACTCTACCTCTGCTTGCCCCCGTCTTCTGCTTGGTTCATTTCTCATTCTATCTTCAAACTATATTTATACCTTTCACAGTTGATTTCTTTCATTTGGTTTATGCAAGCAGAGTTCAAAGAACAGTGGAAGAAAGACTGAACATTAGAGATCGCAAGATTATAAAGGATCTGGAAGTCACTTGGGAGGAACATCAGGCCCTTGACATATTGTCTTTCCTCAGATTTCAGAATCAAGCTACCAAAATGGAGCCCTCCCGGTACTCTCATTGACTAAACCCTCTGCTCATGTTATTCAAAATGCATTCATTTATTTTTTATTCAGTCATCTACCATATAACAAGTGTATACCTTATATACTTCTAGTCTTGCTCTAGGCTGGAAGGGCACTCAGAGTACAATGTAGTTCCTTTTCAAATAGAGCATCCCTTACACTCTTATGGGAGGATATAGGTAATAAACAAATAGATACATAATATGTCAGTGGGTAAAATATGTTTTGCAGGGAAAAAGCTAACAAGGCAATAAGATAGAGAGAGGTGGAGGAGGTTGTGTTATTTTACTTAAAATAGTCAAGGACTGCCTCTCTACTGGGATGACATTTGAACAGAGGCAGATGTGAGGAAAGGAAATGAGCCATGGGACTATCAAGAAGATGAATGTACCTGGCATGGGTAAGAGTGAATGCAAATGTCTGAGGTCCTGGAGCAGGAGAGTGCTTGGAATTTATATCAGTCAGGGTCTCTGTAGAATAATTTGAGTAGAGTCTCGTTGCAAATCTCTATATAAAGAGCAAAGACAGTGCAAGGAAGTCGTTGGGAAAAATACTGTGCTCAGGACTAATAACAGTGGGTCTCTGTTACTGATATTAGGCCTGAAGGTGTGGGGTGCTAGATTAGTTTCAGGAATCCCAAGACAGAGAGGGATGTGTAGAGAGGGCTGCTCTGTAGGATTGGACTCCTTTAATGAGGGATGCCTCCTGCCAGCAGAGAACATGCATGGAGAGAGCTAGCAGATACAAACTCTCTCCTCTCTCTCTATCGCCCTCTGATCTCTTGGCAGTGGTCCCTCTTGGCTGAAACCAGGAGGCTGAGGCACCACTGATGGAGTCCATATCTTTCTTCCTATCAAGGCACAGAAGAGAGGGGAGAAACATGAAGGCTGCATCTTGAGGGACAAATGGAAGATAGTCATCTTGAGGGACAAACAGCAAACCCTAACCCAAGGAGGCCAGAGTGTCTGGAGTCTAGTGAGTAAAAAGGAGAATGGAAATGAAAGCAGGAGGTAGTGGACCAGCTCACATAGGGTCTTGTATCCAGAATGTGGACTTTGCAGTTTATTCTAAGTGATATGTGAAGCCACAGGGTGTTTCTGAACAGAGGCAGAACATGGATAGAAGCAGGAAGACCATTTGGGAATATTGCAATTGTACAAGTGAGAGATAATGGTTGCTTGGTCTAGGGAAATTGTGGGCATGGTGGTATGAGAAAGGACCAGATTTTGGATGTATTTGGAAATTAGAGCTATTATAGTTTACTTACACTGGCTTTGAGAGATAGGATTATTAAGGAAGACACCAGGTTTGGGGTAACAGAAAGAATAGAGTTGCCAAGTTGCCATTTACTGAGATAAAGAAGACTTCAGGAAAAGTAGGTTTTGTAAGTCCATTAAGCATCTAGGTAGAAGTGTTATATGGGGAAGTTGAAAGAGGTGGGGCCTGGGGATATAACTCTGACGTTTGTTAGATATGGAAGTTATGTAAAGCTACGGTACCAGATGTGATCAACTTACACTTCAGTTAAGTGTAACTGAAGAACAGTACCCTAGCACTGATTCTTGAGGGGATTCTACCATTTAAATTTCAGCAATGCAGGGAGCATCCAGCAAAGAACACTAAGAAGGACTAGAGTATGTTATGGTAGGATTCCTTTAAATGTAACTGGATGGTATTAGCTGAAAACAAAATAGCAGTAGTACGAAAATAATCAGAATATGAGAACCATTGACATATTTCATGATCTTGGGAAAACTTAAAAGGGACAGGAATATAACTGACTACATTATGGTGGTGAGTGGGACATAATTTTGATCTTATTATTATTATTTTATTTTATTTTATTTTTTAAACATCTTTATTGGAGTATAATTTCTTTACAATGGTGTGCTAGTTTCTGCTTTATAACAAAGTGAATCAGCTATACATATACATATATCCCCATAAATCTTCCCTCTTGCATCTCCCTCCCTGCAACTGTCCCTATCCTACCATTCTAGGTGGTCACAAAGCACCGAGCTGATCTCCCTGTGCTATGCGGCTGCTTCCCACTAGCTACCTATTTTACATTTGGTAGTAATATGTATGCCCATGGCACTCTCTCACTTTGTCCCAGCTTACCCTTCCCCCTCCCTGTGTCCTCAAGTCCATTCTCTAGTAGGTCTGCTTCTTTATTCTTGTCTTGCCCCTAGGTTCTTCATGATCATTTTTTTTTTTTTTTAGATTCCATATATATGTGTTAGCATACGGTATTTGTTTTTCTCTTTCTGACTTACTTCACTCTATATGACAGACTCTAGGTCCATCCACCTCACTACAAATAACTCAATTTCGTTTCTTTCTATGTCTGAGTAATATTCCATTGTATATATGTGCCACATCTTCTTTATCCATTCATCTGTTGATGGACACTTAGGTTGCTTCCATGTAATGGCTATTGTAAATAGAGCTGCAATGAACACTGTGGTACATGACTCTTTCTGAATTATGGTTTTCTCAGGGTATATGCCCCGTAGTGGGATTGCTGGGTTGTATGGTAGTTCTATTTTCAGTTTTTTAAGGAGCCTCCATACTGTTCTTGATAGTGGCTGTATCAATTTACATTCCCACAAACAGTGCAAGAGAGTTCCCTTTTCTCCACACCCTCTCCAGAAGTTATAGTTTGTAGATTTTCTGATGATGGCCATTCTGACCAGTGTGAGATGATATCTCATTGTACTTTTGATTTGCATTTCTCTAATGATTAATGATGTTGAGCATTCTTTCATGTGTTTGTTGGCAATTTGTATATCTTCTTTGGAGAAATGTCTGTTTCGGTTTTCTGCCCAATTTTGGATTGGGTTGTTTGTTTTTTTGATATTGAGCTGCATGAGCTGCTTGTAAATTTTGGAGATTAATTCTTTGTCAGTTGCTCCATTTGCAAATATTTTCTCCCATTCTGAGGGTTGTCTTTTTGTCTTGTTTACGGTCTCCTTTGCTGTGCAAAAGCTTTTAAGTTTCATTAGGTCCCATTTGTTTATTTTTGTTTCTATTTCCATTTTTCTAGGAGGTGGGTCAAAAAGGATGGTGCTGTGGTTTATGTCATAGTGTTCTGCCTATGCTTTCCTCTAAGAGCTTTATAGTCTCTGGCCTTACATTTAGGTCTTTAATCCATTTTGAGTTTATTTTTGTGTATGGTGTTAGGGAGTATTCTAATTTCATTCTTTTACATGTAGCTGTCCAGTTTTCCCAGCACCACTTATTGAAGAAGTTTTCTTTTCAAAGATAAGGTGACCATATGTGAGTGGGTTTACCTCTGGGCTTTCTATCCTGTTCCATATTTCTATATTTCCATTTTTGTTCTGGTACCATACTGTCTTGATTACTGTAGCTTTGTAGTATAGTCTGAAGTCAGGGAGGTCGATTTCTCCAGCGCCATTTTTCTTTTTCAAGATTGCTTTGGCTATTCAGGGTCTTTTGTGTTTCCATACAACTTGTGAAATTTTTTGCTCTAGTTTGGTGAAAAATGCCATTGGTAGCTTGATGGGGATTGCATTGAATCTGTAGATTGCTTTGGGTAGTAGAGTCATTTTCACAATGTTGATTCTTCCAATCCAAGAACATGGTATATCTCTCCATCTATTTGTAACATCTTTAATTTCTTTCATCAGTGTTTTATAATTTTCTGCATACAGGTCTTTTGTCTCCTTAGGTAGGTTTATTCCTAGGTATTTTATTCTTTTTCTTGCAGTGGTAAATGGGAGTGTTTCCTTAATTTTTCTTTCAGATTTTTCATCATTCGTGTATAGGAATGCAAGAGATTTCTGTGCATGAATTTTGTATCCTGCTATTTTACCAAATTCATTGATTAGCTCTGGTAGTTTCCTGGTAGCAACGTTAGGATTCTCTATATATAGTATCACATCATCTGCAAACAGTGAGAGCTTTACTTCTTCTTTTCCAATTTGGATTCCTTTTATTTCTTTTTCTTCTCTGATTGATGTGGGTAAAACTTCCAAAACTATGTTGAATGATAGTGGTGAGAATGGACAACCTTGTCTTGGTCCTGATCTTAGTGGAAATGGTTTCAGTTTTTCACCATTGAGGATGACGTTGGCTGTGGGTTTGTCATATATGGCCTTCATTATGTTGAGGTAAGTTCCCTCTATGCTTACTTTCTGGAGGGTTTTTATCATAAATGGGTGTTGAATTTTGTCGAAAGTTTTATCTGCATCTATTGAGATGACTATATGGTTTTTCTCCTTCAATTTGTTAATATGGTTTATCACATTGATTGATTTGTGTATTTTGAAGAATCCTTGCATTACTGGGATAAACCCCCACTTAATCATGTTGTATGGTCCTTTTAATGTGCTGTTGGATTCTGTTTGCTTGCATTTTGTTGAGGATTTTTGCATCTATGTTCATCAGTGATGTTGGCCTGTAGTTTTCTTTCTTTGTGACATTTTTGTCTGGTTTTGGTATCAGGGTGATGGTGGCCTCATAGAATGAGTTTTGGAGTATTCCTCCCTCAGCTATATTTTGGAAGAGTTTGAGAAGGATAGGTGTTAGCTCTTCTTTAAATGTTTTAAAGAATTCGCCTGTGAAACCATCTGGTCCTGTGCTTTTGTGAAGATTTTTAATCACAGTCTCAATTTCAGTGCTTGTGTTTGGTCTGTTTATATTTTCTATTTCTTCCTAGTTCAGTCTTGGAAGGTTGTGCGTTTCTAAAAATGTGTCCATTTCTTCCAGGGTGTCCATTTTATTGGCATATAATTGCTTGTAGTAATCTCCCCTGTTCCTTGGTATTTCTGCAGGGTCAGTTGTTACTTCTTTTTCATTTCTAATGCTATCGATTTGAATGTTCTTCCTTTTTTTCTTGATGAGTGTGTCTAATTAATCAATTTTGCTTATATTCTCAAAGAACCAACTTTTAGTTTTATTGATCTTTGCTATCATTTCCTTCACTTCTTATTCATTTATTTCTGATCTGATCTTTATGATTTCTTTCCTTCGGCTAACTTTGGAGTTTTTTTGTTCTTTCTCTAATTGTTTTAGGTGTAAGGTTAGGTTGTTTATTTGAGATGTTTCTTGTTTCTTAAGGTTGGATTGTATTGCTATAAACTTCCCTCTTAGAATTGCTTTTGCTCTGTCCCATAGGTTTGGGTCACCGTGTTTTCATTGTCATTTGTTTCTAGGCTTTTTTGATTTCCTCTTTGACTTCTTCAGTGATATCTTGGTTATTTACACATGTATTGTTTAACCTCCATGTGTTTGTATTTTTACAGATTTTTTCCTATAATTGATATCTGGTCTCATAGCACTGTGGTCAGAAAAGATACTTGATACAATTTCAATTTTCTTAAATTTACCTAAGCTTGATTTGTGACCCAAGATATGATCTATCCTGGAGAATGTTCCAAGAGCACTTGAGAAGAATGTGTGTTTTGTTTTTTTTGAATGGAATGTCCTATAAATATCAATTAAGTCCATCTTGTTTAATGTATCATTTAAAGATTGTGTTTCCTTATTTATTTTCATTTTAGATGATCTGTCCATTGGTGAAAGTGGGGTGTTAAAATCCCTTACTATGATTGTGGTTCTGTTGATTTCCCCTTTTATGGCTGTTTGTATTTGCCTTATGTATTCAGGTGCTCCTATGTTGGGTGCATAAATATTTACAATTTTTATATCTTCTTCTTGGATTGAGCCCTTGATCATTATGTAGTGTTCTTCTTTGTCTCTTGTAATAGTCTTTGTTTTAAAGTCTATTTTGTCTGATATGAGAATTGCTGCTCCAGCTTTCTTTTGATTTCCATTTGCATGGAATATCTTTTTCCATCCCCTCACTTTCAGTCTGTATGTGTCCCTAGGTCTGAAGTGGGTCTCTTGTTGACAGCATATATATGGGTCATGTTTTTGTATTCATTCAGCCAGTTTATGTCTTTTGGTTGGAGCATTTAATACATTTACATTTAAGGTAATTATTGATATGTATGTTCCTATTACCAGTTTCTTAATTGTTTTGGGTACATGTTATTGTAGGTCTTTTCCTTCTCTTGTGTTTCCTGCTTAGAGAAGTTCCTTTAGCATTTGTTGTAAAGCTTGTTTAGTGGTGCTGAATTCTTTTAGCTTTTTCTTGTCTGTAAAATTTTTAATTTCACTATCAAATCTGAATGAGTTCCATGCTGGATAGAGTAATCATGCTTATAGGTTTTTCTCTTTCATCACTTTGAATATGTCCTGCCACTCCCTTTTGGCTTGCAGAGTTTCTGCTGAATGATCAGCTGTTAAACTTATGGGGATTCCCTTGTATGTTATTTGTTGTTTTTCCCTTGCTGCTTTTAATGTTTTTTCATTGTATTTAATTTTTGATTGTTTGATTAATATGTGTCTTGGCATGTTTCTCCTTGGATTTATCCTGTATGGGACTCTCTGTGCTTCCTGGGCTTGATTAACTATTTCCTTTCCCACATTAGGGAAATTTTCAAGTATAATCTCTTCAAATATTTTCTCAGTCCCTTTCTTTTTCTCTTCTTTTTCTGGGACCCATATAATTTAAATTTGGTGCATTTAATATTGTCCCAGAAGTCTCTGAGACTGTCCTTCATTCTTTTCATTCTTTTGTCTTTATTCTGCTCTGCAGTAGTTATTTCCACTATTTTATCTTCCAGGTCACTTATCCATTCTTCTGCCTCAGTTATTCTGCTCTTGATTCCTTCTAGAGAATTTTTAATTTCATTTATTGTGTTGTTCATCATTGTTTGTTTGCTCTTTGGTTCATCTAGGTCCTTGTTAAACGTTTCTTGTATTTTCTCCATTCTATTTCCAAGATTTTGGATCATCTTTACTATCATTATTCTGAATTCTTTTTTAGGTAGACTGCCTATTTCCTCTTCATTTTTTAGGTCTGGTGGGGTTTTGTCTTGCTTCTTCATCTGCTGTGTGTTTCTCTGTCTTCTCATTTTTCTTAACTTACTGTGTTTGGGGTCTCCTTTTCACAGGCTGCATGTTCGTATTTCCTGTTGTTTTTGGTGTCTGCCCCAATTGGCTAAGTTTGGTTCAGTGGGTTGTGTAGGCTTTCTGGTGGAAGGGACTAGTGCCTGTGTTCTGGTGAATGAGGTTGGATTTTTTCTTTCTGGTGGGGAGGTCCATGTCTGCTGGTGTGTTTTGGGGTGTATGTGACCTTATTATGATTTTAGGCAACCTCTCTGTTAATTGGTGGGGTTGTTTTCCTGTCTTGCTGGTTTTTTGGCATAGGATGTCCAGCACTGTAGCTTGCTGGTCATTGAGTGGACTGGGTCTTGGTGTTGAGATGGATATCTCTGGGAGATTTTTGCCATTTGATATTACGTGGAGCTGGGAGGTCTCTGGTGGACCAATGTCTTGAACTTGGCTCTCCCACCTCTGAGGCACAGCCCTGACACCTGGCCAGAGCACCAAGAGTGTGCTATCCACATGGCTCAGAATGAAAGGGAGAAAAAAAAAAAAAAAGAAAGAAAGAAGAGAGAAAGAAAGAAAGAAAGAAGGAAAGAAAGAAAGAAAAAGATAAAATAAAATAAAGTTATTAAAATAAAAAATAGTTATTAAAAGATTTAAAAAGTAATAAAAAGAAAAGAAGAATGAAGAGAGCAACCAAACCAAAAAACAAATCCACCAATAATAACAAGCACTATAAACTATACTAACAAAAAAGAAAAATGAAAAAAAAAAAAAACAGACAGACAGAATCCTAGAAGAAATGGCAAAAGCAAGGCCATACAGGCAAAATCACATGCAGAAGCATACACATACACACTCACAAAAAGATAAAAAGGGAAAAAAATAAATCATTGCTCCCAATGTCCACCTCCTCAATTTGGGATGACTCATTGTCTATTCAGGTGTTCTAGTGATGCAGGGTACATCAAGTTGAATGTTGAGATGTAATCTGCTGCTCCTGAGGCTGCATGGAGAAATTTTTATCTTTTCTTCATTTGCACAGCTCCTGGGGTTCAGCTTTGGATTTTCCCTGCCTCTGCATGTAGGTCACCGGAGGGTGTCTTTTCTTTGCTCAGACAGGACGGGGTTAAAGAAGGAGCTGATTCGGGGGCTCTCAGTCACTCAGGACGTGGTGAGGCAGGGGTACAGATGTGGGGTGAGCCTGCAGTGGCAGAGGCCAGAGTGACATTGCACCAGCCTGAGGTGCGCCATGTGTTCTCCTGGGGAAGTTGTCCCTGGATCACGGGACCCTTGCAATGGCGGGCTGCACAGGCTCCCAGTGGGGGGAGGTGTGTATAGTGACCTGTGCTTGCACACAGGCTTCTTGGTGGTGGCAGCAGCAGCCTCAGCGTCTCATGCCAATCTCTGGAGTCCGCGTCGATAGCTGCAGCTCACGCCTGTCTCTGGAGCTCCTTTAAGCGGTCCTCTTAATCCCCTCTCCTCGAGCACCACGAAACAAAGAGGCAAGAAAAAGTCTCTTGCTTCCTCGGCCGTTCCAGACTTTTTCCCAGACTCCCTCCTGGCTAGCCGTGGTGCACTAACCCCTTCAGGCTGTGTTCATGCCGCCAACCGCAGTTCTCTCCCTGCGCTCCGACCGAAGCCTGAGCCTCAGCTCCCAGCCCCGCCTGCCCTCGCGGGCGAGCAGACAAGCCTCTCAGGCTGGTGAGTGCTGGTCGGCACCGATCCTCTGTGCGGGAATCTCTCCACTTTGCCCTCTGCACCTCTGTTGCTCCGCTCTCCTCAGTGGCTCCAAAGCTTCTCCCCACTCCCGCCACTCCCTGTCTCCTTCAGTGAAGGGGCTTCTAGTGTGTGGAAACCTTTCCTCCTTCACAGCTCCCTTCCACTGGTGCAGGTCCCGTCCCTATTCTTTTGTCTCTGTTTTTTCTTTTTTCTATTGCCCTACTCAGGTATGTGGGGAGTTTCTTGCCTTTTGGGAAGTCTGAGATCTTCTGCCAGCGTTCAGTAGGTGTTCTGTGGGGTTTTTCCACATGTAGATGTATTTCTGATGTATTTGTGGGGAGGAAGTTGATCTCCATGTCTTACTCTTCTGCCATCTTGAAGCTCCCCTGATCTTATTATTTTTGAAATTGATAGTTTCATCAAGTTATTTGTTAAATTATTTGACACTTTTTACCTAATTTTTCCCATAACAAACTAATATTTTTAAATAGTCTGTTTAAGAAGATATCTTGAACATAGTCTGATCCAAAAACGAAATGTATTTAAATTTATTTATTCAATTTTACTTCCTATTACTACCTTTGAGAGTGGGAAGCTATTTGGACAAATGTGGAAAGTTCTAAAGTTGCCCATGTTTATCCCAAAAGCAGGCTCAAGGGTCCAGGTATTTTCTTGTAGGTAACAAAGAGCATTTATATGATTCTGCATTTTTCCAGTGAATTATAGACAGAATAATAGCTCCTAGAGATGTCCACAACCTACTTCTAGGAACCTATGAATATGTTACCTTGCATGGCAAAAATGACTTTTCAGATGTGATTAAGTTAAGGATACTGAGATGAGGGGGAGTATCCTGGATTACCCAGGTGAGCTGTGTAGTCATATGAGTCCTTAAAAATCAGAGAACTTTTCCTGAATGTGGTCAGAGATATAACCTTACTGACTTTGAAGATGGAGGCAGGGGTCACAAGCCAAGGAATATGGGTGGCTTCTAGAAGCTAGAAAAGGGAAGGAAACAGATTATCCCCTAGAGCCTCCAGAAAAGAACAAAACCTTGCCAACATCTTGGAGTTAGTCCACTGAAACCAGTGTCAAACTTCTAACCTAGAGAAACACAAGATAATAAATTTGTGCTGTTTTAAGCCACAAAGTTCATGGTGATTTTTTATAGCAGCAACAGAAAACTAATACACAATGTCATTTTTTAAAAAAATGATCATCTCATTTGAGTGAAGAAACAGCCAAAATGGTGAATTTTAAGATTGTTAAATGAGAAGCAGTTTCCCTCCTCATATTCAAATGCAGGGTGTGTCTAGAACAGCCTAAACTCTTGTCCACTGTATTCTACTATCCTGAGAAGATGGTATTTATATTGTAGATGAAGGAACAGAAGCTCAGAGAGATTGAATACATTCATATGATTATCCAAATAATCAGAATGTTCCCAACAGTAAAACCCATTTTTCCCCCAGCACATTGCCTCAAAGCCTTTCCAACATTCCTTGTCCATATACGCTTATGAATTCTGAATAAAATTGCAAGTGGAACGATTCTGCACAATTTCCTTTTGGCTGCCTGATTTCCTTTTGGCCTTCTGCACTTAGGAAGTGGGTGCATTTGCATGGTGATCTTAACACAAGAAGGAACAAACCAATATACATATAGTCTACTCATAATAGCCTGCTGAAGTCAAAACAAAATTGTCTGACTTCTGAGAGGTGCTGCATCTCACCAAAGAAAAGAGCAAAACCAGTGGGTTTTTTTTTTTAAATACATATATTGGCCATGTTGAAAGATGATAAACAGAGCCCACTTCTGAGTTTCCTGTCCTTTTAATTTTTTGCTGGTGGGGCAGGGGCAATAATCGGGGCATCAGGTGTAGGTTGCTCATTAAACTAATTAACAGTCCTTTGGGAGCTTTAATAGCCTCCATTTTTTGTCCAGTTACTGGCAGGAAACGGGGTGACCAGGTGGTTTTCTGGTGCTATAACATTGCCAAGGGCTGCTGGAGATTGGGAAAGGGCTTTAACTTCTCTCTTCTAGATCCTCAGTCGCTTAACCCAGGCTTCTCTCTCTCATTTCCACCCTCTTCACATGGCTATGTTTGATAATGGAGAATCTAGTGAAAGGCAGCATGTCCTTACTACCTCTTGAGCTCCAAGGTTCAAATTCAGTAAGTTAATAATGCAACCTGGCTATCTTACTCTTGCAGTTCATTTTTATGAAAATATAATTTCCTTACTTGGGAGATGCTTGAGGAATTGCAATGATCAACCCAGAGTCCATCTCTTTTTGTTGTGTTGCTTACTGCCTGTTATCCTTGGTGGAAGCGGCTTGTATTTCATTACACAGAGCACTGCCGGGCTGTTTATTTCCTGTATCTACAGAACATAGAAACAGTTCAATGAAAGGAGTAGTTGGGAGGGAGGCCATTTGATGGTAAGGAAATAGGAATATTTGTTTGCTTGGGCTATGAGGCGAGTTCAGAGATGGAGACTTCTGTTTTCTGAAACCATGGTAAGCAGTTCCAGTTTCATGTCAAACATCAGGGTTTCATGCAGGATGTAAACACTTCCTGCTGGCCAAGTCTGTTTCTATAATGGTAACCCCTTAGGTCCTGTGCTACTTACACTGTAATTGTGCCAAGAGTTCCTGCATTCAACAGGGGAGGTTAAAAGTCAGTCTGGTTTCACAGCTGTTTTTGGTAAGAATTGGCTTTCCAGCAGCTCTAAAAACATGCAGTTACACTCCTCAGACAAACATTAATCAGTGGCCATCATCTCACAGAGACACTGTGGAGTTGTCTGGAATGAAACTGGAAATCTGCCTCTCTGTGGACATATGGAATGATGGTGGATAGGGGTGGGTAGGGCATTCATATTAAGTAAGGTCAGTGTAGAATTTCATTCATAAATTGTTCAGGTGCAGATTAAGGTGAAAATGAACAGAAACGGAACATTTAAACAGTGGATGTAATTTCCCCTTTGACTTACTGCAGGTTTAGAAATGGTTTATCTTCCTTTTTGACTAATCTCAGTTTGGCACCAATTCCCATCACTGTAGCTTTCCTTTTTTCTTTTCTCCAGTCTTTCTTTGAAGTAGTCATTGATTTATAAACAAATACTTAAATGCAAGGAAGAGGGAGAGAATTTGATTTAAAGCAATCCTGTGGTGAGAAGAAGAATCATTTTGAGATGGAGAGAAACACCCTCTGATGGATCTGTTTAATAGGTTTGGGTTTTCAAACTTCCAGTATTCTTTAATTGGGGGCTCCCTGTATTTCCTTATAGTTTTGTAACTTGTGCTATAGCAGATATTACGAGCTGTCTTTGATGAACCCATTTTAGAGCTTGCCCTGTGATCTCGGTCACAAAGTAGACAATGCGGACTATGTCCTTTCCTTTGCTAAAGGTGGCCTGAATTGGCAGAACAAACGTAAGAGATTTTGAAAGTCCTTGAAAGGGAAGATACCTCGTGGGCTTTTCGGACAATAAGGTGTGCTGTGCATATCTCTTGTCAGGAGGTAGAGGAAATCTTAAAAGGAGGGTAGGGTACAGACTTCACGAATATTTTAGAGATACCATGACACACGAAGGACAGCCAAAGCTGTAATTTTTTTTAAAACCTTAATGGAAAGCACAGCATAAGTGGTGAAAGCTGCATTTTTTCAGGGTGAATTATCCAAGTCCCTTGTTTTTTCTGGGAGAACATAAATGAGATGTGTGTGCAAGGGCCTTTTAGGAGAAGTGAGTCAGCTTCAATGTACTCTCCCATACGATCCTCACCCAAAAATTAATGAGGAAAAAAGTGTGTAGTTGTGATCACACAGATGAAGGTTTTGAAGTTTTTAACAAGAGATGATAAGAGTAAAAGATTTCATGAAAGTAATATTTTTCAGATTGCCTGTAGTTCAACAAACACTCTGAAGTCCGATATGTTACAGTTCTTGATAAACACTGATGAAGCTGTATCTTCCCTGGGTTTAAAAGATATACTGTTCTTGTTTGTAAACAGCATTTCACATTCATGGCAAAAAAATTAGGACCTTTGTGTATAAAGTGTATCATCTGATGATATGATAAGTCCCTACTCACATGTGGCTACTGAACATTTGAAGTGGGGCTAATCTTGACTGAGATAAGTTGTAAATGTAAAATATATGTAGGATTTCAAATCACAAAAAATGTACAAATATCTCAATAATACTTTTATATTGATTACATGTTGAAACGATAATCATTTGGCTATATTGGATTAAATACAACTATTGTTAAAATGAATCTGTTTCACTTTTTAACATGGCTATTAGAAAATTTCAAATTACAATTTAATTTAAAATTACACAGATAGCTCACATTATCTTTTTATTGAACAGCACTGATCTAGGGCCCAGCCTTAGATATTCATATCTCTACAACTTCAGGCATTGGAGCAGCTTTTAAAAATAAGGGAACAAAAGAGTTTTCAGCCATAGGGGTGAAATAGGAATGAATAGACTTTAACTTGGATATATGCAGAAGAGAGTCAAGACAGAAGAAACGGGACATTGGAATCAGGGAATCTGAAATAGTGGAGGAATGGGGGGATGAGGGTAAGAGGATGAAACATGAGTATAGAATAACAAGAATACCAAAGGACACACACACACACACACACACACACACATGCACAAAGCTGCCATACTCATGCTTTGTCACCCTGGTCTTCGAGATTCTTTTACTTGATTTCCAAGCAAATTCAGCAAGTCAATGACTTTGCACCTTTGCTCATGAAATTTCTTTCTGCAACTTTGGGTGGACTCACTTTAACAGTACAGGTTGTTATTATGAAATATATTTCCAGTTTTGTATGTCTACTAAAGTGGTCATTGCCTGTATTTTTATTATTCTTTTCCATTGGCTTCTTCCACATGCTGTGTGTCAGCCAAAATGTAAGTCTGAAACATCAAAGTGATTTGACAAATCTATAGGCTCATATCTTGGTCTGAACCTTAAAAGTTATATGGAAGAAATATAATAAAAATTGATTCTACAAAGATACCCAAAGCCCTCACCCACCCTTACACATGGTCAGGATAATAAAAAGATATATACTGCCCAAAAATAAATTTCCACAGCTCCTTGGCCTTGGGTGAATGAAAAACTATAGTTTTTAGTTTTATGGATCTCCTAGCCTTCACTAAGCACCCAATGTTGAGGAAATTAAACAATTAATCTTTCTTTTAATTGTACAGGAATGTCAGTCAGTGAAGTAAACACAACTCATTCCACTCATGCTCAATGAAAGTTATCTACTGTGAAGGATTAGCTGCCACGTTCAACTATAATGAAGTTCTTGTTTTCCAATAAAGAGGTTAATTGGCTTCAGAAAAAATACATGTACAGAACACATAGGCCTAATATTGGTTTTGCAAAGGCCCTGTGCAAGGAAAGTTAATGTTTCCTGTTTATTAGCTGTTTTACAACAATCTGCCCTTGACCAATAATTATGCTTACATAGCTGATGCTAATATTGTCAGCCCAACAGCTACTTAATGTGTCCTCTACACCTGTGTGCAATTGAGTTTGTCATCATTCCACACCATCCGCAGGGCTTGCTCTTTGGGTGTCATTTCCTGCATCCGAATAGACTGTAGTGCCTTAAGTGGTGGAAATTCCACAGTCCAAAAATGGGGTGCCTTTCCAAGACTTATTTTTTTTAATTCTAAATGTAACCATCTGTTCAGCAGATGTAACTATGTGGTTAACAATTAGAATAACAAAAGTAAAGGACACTTTCTAGACCCAAAGACTTTTCCAAGGAAATTCAACCAGGTGTCCCACACATATTCACTGGGGAGGTGCTTCTGGAGTTTTAATAGCATACAAATCACTGGGGGTGGGAGGTCTTTTTAAATTGCAGAGTCTGACTAGGTAAGTCTGGGGAGGGGCCTCGTAATATGCATTTACAATGAGCCTCCCCGCCCCCCCCCCAAGTGATGCTAATGATGTTGGTTCATGGAGCAAAGTTTGAGCAGCAAGACACTGGGCTCCTTCAGACCTCAGGCACCATGCTAATTACTGACTGATATTTACTAAAATAGAGGCAAGTTATTACTTTTGGATAGCAACCAGGCCTTCTATTTCCATTGAAAAGACTCATAAAGTTTGGGTACAGTGTGGCTCTCAACATAGAAATCTCCTGATAAATTTCATGAAGGAATTTTGACCATGAGATGACAATGCCTGAGACCAGTTTTGTCACTGAAGATACACAAAGTCACATAGAGTAGTGTTAAAAACAAGACAACAGGCCCAAAATGGAGTTGCTTATGCTAAGCCCCATGTCACCAAATCAAAACTTACCTTAATTATGGCTTCAGCTCTCCCAGGTGTGGAATCTTAAACCTATCTGATAGATTCCTGCCACCCCCTAAAAAAAGTAACCTTGTAATAACCAAGCCACTTTTTGGCCTGGTATAACTTCCTTGTTCCCCCCGTCTGCCTATAAAAGTCTCTCATTTTGTACAGCTCCTCAGGGCTCCTTTTTATCTGCTAGGTTGGATGCTGCCTATTCAAATCGACGTTTGTTTAAATAAGACCTCAAATTTTTAAAAATATGCCTCAGTTTATCTTTTAATAGCACTATGCACTGAAATAGAAGTTTGAGGAAAATGATTTAAATAAATATGGCAATGAGAATTCCCAACTGGGGACAATTAGATCCGTTAACTCCTTAATTTCCTACCTGTCACCTTATTTTCAATTCTTTCACTCTCCCAGAGAATATTTATATCAGTTTGCTCAGCACACCTCCTTCTGAGGGCACGCTAACTGGGTTTCAAATAGCTCCTTAAAAACCATCCCATGTCATAAATAGGACACACAAAGCTCATTGATGGTGAATAACAAGAATCAGGAACAGCAATCATTTCTGAGACTTCGAAAATTTTTAGGTAGAAGTGAGTACTCCCCATTGTTAAATGTTTTTGATGGCTATGGGAAATATTCATATTAGTTCCTAAAAAAAATGATGACCAGGATAAAGAGGCTATGTAAAAATAGACTGAAGGACAATCACCAGGCCGATTCTATTTCACCATGCAAGTTTTCAGCGACAGCTCTAAACTAGCAACTTTTCAATTAAATCCAATCTGTCACGGTGGGGAAAACAGTGTGGGGACAGGCCCTGCAAAGAGATTTGGCTGTGAGTGGCCACGTTAGCACTTTTAACTGAAAATAAGCTATATTTGTTTAAACCATTGCTTAAATAGCGCTGAATATTTTTCTTCCTTGGTAAGCATTTATGCCATTAATTTCTACAGCATACAATTAGGCACTGCAAGCTCCGTGTCGGAATCTCCATTTTTCAATTCTTCTCATGTCTCTAAGTTTGGCTTGGTAGGAGTAAAGCAGAGTGATTAAAATCATCTTTTCTTCCTGTCTTTCTCTATCACATTGGGAGAATTTTTTTTTTTTTTTTTTTTTTTTTTTTTTTTTTTTTTTTTTTTTTTACCAAATGTGGCATAGGGTTTTTTGTTTTGTTTTGTTTTTTTCCCCCTTTCCTTTTCCCTTGGGAGAAATTTTTGCCCTTGAAAATGTCAAGTGTCCAAATCACCTCTGAGCACAGTTCATGGTCAGCACTTGAAGGAAGCAGTTTGAGACGGCAGGAGCCTCTTAAACATCTCACTAGAAATTTATTGCGATATAAAGAGATGGGAAAGAATGCATCCCTCCCTGCTTCAAACGCCAGTGACATGATGCCACTATGGTGGTATAAAGTACCTTCTTTTCAAGGTTGTTCTTAAGAGCTGTGGAATTGTACGTTTCAAGAGACTTTGCATTATTAACAAGGTTTATATTCCAAAAAAACACAGAGGTCATAAATTAATTGCATCAATATTCCCTGGAACTAGACATTAGCTGTGTTTGGTTAGAGACATTCTTACTTACCCTGTTCTGATAAACAGGGCCTCTCTCTCATCATCAGATTTCAGCAGTTTGGATCGGCTCTATCATTAGTTCAGTAGCACAATACCGGAACCCAGCCAGGGGCATATCAGCCATCTCACCTTCTTCTTCACCGCCCCCTCTTCTCTGTCTCCTCTTTTTGCTCTTTCTCTCTTGTGTCATGATTTAATTGGGAAAGCTTGAACTTTTCTGGTAAATAAGGTTACGGGCAACCCTAAGCTTGCAGGTAGAGCCTGGCTTCCTCTCACTGTCCTCATTTACTCACTGTAATGCAATCAGCCTCAGGAAGGTTGGGGGGCCCACCTACCAATATTTTATTGAGGGCAGCTGCCCCACATTCCTTCAACAGTTGGATGTCCCTTGACTTAATTCAGAAGTGCATCAGAGGCTAGCTTTCCTTCCATTTACGGATTTTCAGTTTCAGGAAAGTTTTTAAGTCAACAAGTTTTTCTTATTGTTCAAGTGTTGGTTATAGAGTGTGTATCTGTTGAAAGTTTCAAAGTCCTTTATGGGGCTCTCAGCGTGTGCTCTCAATCACTTGTGCTCAGACAATGATTGGAATTTTTATAAATAAAATAGTAACTGGCTAGCCCATGTGGCTGAACACTGCTCACTGGGACACACTTGTAAGTTAAGCACATGAGTAACACAGAGGAAAAGGAGAGAGAACTCTGTGTTGGTGGTGCTGACTTTCATTAGAGAACAAACTGGTCACCTTACCAAGGCTAACTTGAGCTCTACTATAAACACACAAAACAAGGAAAGCGCATGCTTTGGGGGCATACGTCATAAGACACCATAAGGTCTAGTTCAGGAAACTAACATAACAGTGGGTGATGCTAAATGCTACTAAGAAACTTGCAATATTTTGCACATATGGACTGAGTATGCGGTAGCATATATAAATATTTAATTTGTTAATTGTAGTTAGTTATCGGATTGCACATGAACAGACAGAATGACATATGAGAAGTTCCAAGAACACTGTGTAACAGTACATACAGCTGAGATATAGTTTTCTCACACTTGGCAGGCGTTTGAGCTCAGTGAACACAACTTTTTTTTATTCTTTAATTAAGATTAAAATGCTTAAAAATCACCGAACTGAGAACATCATTTTAATGTCGTGTTCAAGGACCAAGGCCAAATGGTAAGTCAGAAACTAGACCTGAAGAGCCATCCGTCTTACAATTTGCTTGATGTTTTTGGGAATCCACTGAGAGTTCAACATCTGACTTGTCCCCAAGTTAGGTATCCAATACCTCTCTTTTTCATTTTGGAACTTAATTGATGAGCTAGTTAGAAAGGTGAAAAAAACAGAAAGTGAAATAATAATTTAAAACATTACAAAATCTCTGAAAATCGAACTCTTAAGTCAACTGTATATAATTTTCAAAGCAGAAATGAAAGCATTCAGTAATACTTAAAACCGGAAGGGTAGATCATAAAAATAATTTAATATATTTCCTTTTTATGAGGATTTATATATAAATCTGATATAGATAAAGTGTCTTTCCAAGATCATAGGTCTAGTTTGTCACAGCCAAGACTAGAATTCCTACTTCCTAGATCTCTAGTCTTTCCAGCTTGTTATGCTGTCCTTATCATTAATAGACCTTTTAAGCTTGTCTCTAAAGTATGATCTGGGAGGCAGAGTGGTTTAGTAAGATGAATATGGGTTTTTGAATCAGTGATATGTGAGTTCAAATCCTGGCTCAGTTTCATTTTTTTCATTTAGAAAATAGGTATAATTACACCTCATTTCCAGACATGGTTTAAGGATTAGCAATGAAATGTAGACAGTTCTACAAACCTTGAGATGTTCAGAAAATAGTAGCTGTTATTGCTATTTCTGTATCCTCAAGGCCTGGGTACTTAGTAAATACTCAACAAATATTTGTGAACATATGAACAAATAGAGGAATAAAGGAATAAGTGACAGAGCACATAACAATGAATAAGTGAATGAATGACAATAAAAATTGTCACTAAAAGATAAATGAAGAAACCTGTGAATATTTTCTTTGGCTTCTTTCAATCTATTAGGAATGTTTTGTTTCCTCTTTGATTTCACTCATTCATCAAGTTTGTTCTCTTGGCTTTCATAGTACTTGAAAACATGACCCAGAAAATTGAAAATCAAAATGTACAAAATCACTCAAAAATGTATATCAGCTCAGTGCAGCCTAAATTGGAAAATCTAATTGAACACCTATTCAAACAGAGTTTTGTAAATGTTGCCTGTACTCACCAGCCAATCTCAAGCAGAAAACCTCTCCTAGGAACAGGCCAATTTAATTAAATTTACTAAGTAGTGGAGGACAACATGGCCTTGTGCCTAGGTATTCCTTTTTATTTTTTTTTAATTAATGTACACAAAATTACCCTCATACCATTTCAACAACCTGCTTAATCAGACTGCCTGTAAAAGTTGGGAGTCTCCGATATTAACCTTGCTAAAGTGTCCTTAAGACAGGAGGAACAAAGAGAGCAAGGAGAGGTCGACAGTTCCCCGTGGAAATGCTAAAAGAAACACTATCCCTGCTGTTCCAAAGAAACTGAACTTTTACTATGGAGAGGTCAGGATGAGGCAGCTGAGTGATCATAAACAATCACTCTGCCGAGCTCTTCAGCCCATATAATTCTTTAGCAAATAAAGCATGTGGAGGACCTTGTGTGTGAGGGATTTTTTACTTTAAAACAGCCTGGAGACAGAAAATATGTTAGATGTCCCCCTCTCTAATACTCTTTCAGTGCTCTAATTTTTTTTAGAAAAGTAAAGACATTACAGGCAGGATGAAATGAAATAATCTGTACAGAAATTTGTATAAGAGATTTAAGAAATATTAATGCTTTTCTGTTGTAGAAGAAATTCTTGCACATTAAAAAAAAAAAAAAGGGAATGAGTAGAACAAATATAAAGCAAGAGGGAAAAATTCCAGACTTTAGGACATCAACACAAAGCTAGTCTTGGTGGGGTTTTTTGTTGGCTTTTTTAAGAAAATTAATATTATCAAGGCATAATTTGCATACAAGAAAATGTACCCGTTCTAAGTGTACAGTTCAGTGGGTTTGGAGAAACATATACACCAAAGCAACCACCACCAAGGAAAAGGGTTTCTTGGAACTCAAGTCTACACTCCCATCTTTGGCCCTAGGCAATCACCAATATGCTCTCCATCATTATAAATTGGTTTCCATTTTGTAGAATTTAACAAAATAGAAGCATTTTCCTTTATGCATACTTCTTTTACTTTTATAATGTTTTTTATATTCACTTATATTGTGACATGTATCAAAGATTTGTTCCTTTTTGATTTTGAGAAGTGTTCCAATGTATGGATATACTATAATGTGTTTGTCAATTCATCTCTTGATAGACTTTTGGTTTTTAGTTTCTTACTATTATGAACACAGTTATTATGAACATATATCACAAGTCTTTATGTAGACAAATGTTTTCATTTCTCCTGGACAAATACCTAGGTGTGGAACTGCAGAGTTTACGATAATGGATGCTTAACCTTATTAAAAAAAAAAAAACAATATAACTGCCAAATTGTTTACCAAAGTGATTGCAAAATTTTACTTTTCCTATAACAATGATAAAAGTTTCAGTTACCCCATATCCTTGGCAAGGTTTGGCACTGTCTGTTATTTCAATTTTAAGTATTCTATTAGACGTGTAATGGTACTTTATTGTTGCTTTTAATTTGCATTTCCCTCATGACTAATGATGATGAGCATCTTTTCATATGCTTATAGGCTATTTACACATTTTCTTTTGTGAGTTTTCAGTTCAAATCTTCTGCTCATTTTAAAAATTGTCTTATTGAGTTCTAAGAGTTCTTAATATATTCTGGACATAAATTATTTGTCAGAATATGTAGTGTTAATATTTTCTTCCAGTCTTTTGCTTACCTTTTAATTTCTAAATGGTGTCTTTCGAAGACCAAAAGTTTTTAATTTTGATGAAATCTAATTCATCATTTTTTTCTTTTATGACTCATGTTCTTTGTGCTGTAAGAATTTTTGCTTACCTAATGATATAAAGATTTTATCCTGTGTTCATTCTAGAAGTTTTGGCAAAAACTCTAAGCAACACTTTAGAGCTTAAAACACTCTTAAAATTTGGTATGTTTTCTTTTCATTTATAGTCAACTTTTATTTTTTGTAGTACACTCTTGATTTCTCCTTTGACTAATAGCTTATGTAACAGTGAGCTTTTAGGCCTCCAAATAATTGGGAATTTTCCAGATATCTTCTTTCTCTAGATTTCTAGTTTAATTTTGTTTTAGTTGGAAAATATACTCTATATGATACTCTATATGGTATCAGACATTTAAAATAGTAAGACATTTTATGTTCCTGTATAGGATCTGTCTTGGTGAATGTTATCCTGGAAGGAAGAGACTAAGAGAAACAGAGAAATCTCATTATTTCTTTGTTTAACCTTCCAGTATGTATACTTGTTTCAATCTGAAATATTAATTATCAAATAACAGAACATAACATTAAAATTTCTTCAGGAACAGCCATAATAATTCTAGGAATTAGAAATTGATCAGTAAAATGCATAACATAAATATTTGGAAATTTATCACATTATAATTCCAAGAAATCAACAAAATTAACTTCCATGTTTAATTTCATATTCAAATTTATTGACTATTTTTCTGTAGGGTATATACTTTCATTCTCACATCTTTTACTAATGACATTAGTTTGCCAAGTCACCTATCTTACATAGAACTCTTTCAAAAAAGTGCTCTGAACCTTTGGCAGAAAATTTAGACACATAAGCCCAAAAGGAAGCTAATCTAATCAGAATAGTTGGGAGTTGGCCAAATAAATATGTCTATTTCATATAATCTGTACAAAGATTCTTTCTACATCAAGAAAAAATTAGAGGAAAATCAATCACATAACTGAAAATTTCTACCTCACCAAAATAACCTAAAAACAACAACAATCTGAGGTTGAGAGAGTGTTCAATTAGTTTCCCCAAAGCTTCAATGACAGAATAGGAAGACAACAGGAAATGATGTGTTGTAAACAGAAGGATGACGTTTCTCAAGCAGATTGTAGTCCTCAGTGAACTCTAGAGTGAACAACCAAACAACGTGCTAACCAAAAACTGGAGGTGACCACCATGGGAAGTTGGATGATCAGAGAAAAGACTTTGGGTGCCATGTTGAGAGAAGACCAGGCTTTGTTTGGGTCCAGGCAGCCACCATACATGATTTGTTATTCTAATGAATTAATCAATGATTCCTCTTAAAACTATTGGCAGATTTTTTTTCCCTTTGCATATTCCTTTGGAATGCTCTACTGATGTCATGCAATTATATCTGTTAGGAGTCAGCTATATTAAAAATCTTGTATGGCAAGAGAGAAACGAGAAAATACTTTACTTTAAAATTCAAATTAACTTTCTCAAACCACAGCTGGAATAGATTATTTTTGACCTTTCTTTAAATCGTAATTTATATCTTTGCAAATTACCACCATCAAAGTTGTCAGGACAGCAAGAAAAATGTTTCTGTTTCACAAAGTGGAGGGCATGATGCCATAAGGATGGTTTGCAATGAATTTGGCTTTCTCTGCTTATAGTTTTTTGAAATCTTCGGGCTGATCCCAATTATGTTCAGCTGGTAAATTTGCCTTGCTTTTATCTCTTTCACTCTTTTCTTGCCTAACTCCCTATAAATTCTCATTTCTTTTTCTGTGGCCAATCTACTTAATACATAAATGCCTGTAAGCTAATAGTCTACATGGGTTTTAATGTTACCACTTTTCCAGGCACCATGTTCTTTTAACCCTCATAATAACATCAGCAATCTCCTATAACTGATGAGAAAATTCTTAGATAAATCACATTATGTACACAGTCACCCAAATATTAAAGGAAAAAATCATGTCTTGGACCCAGAGCTATTTGATTCCAGTCTGTTAAAAGCAAGATGTGACTAATTCAGTCTTTCATTCACTCATTTCTTTATTCATTCATTCGCACTGAGTACCTGTTACATGCCAGCATTACTCAAGATATTCAAGGTATTTAAGGGTATATAAAGATGAATTAGAAAGCAGGCCTTTCCATCAAGGAGTTCACCATCTTTAATTAGTTAAATTTTAAAAAATGTTAAGTCAGCCTTGTTCACATGATTAAATCATCTCCTCCTACTGTTTAATATCCTGAGTATATTTGTCTAAAACTGTGCTTTTAGCTTTCCTTTGCAAATGAGAATTGTTACTTTTTAAAACTAATTCTGTAGGTGGATAGTTACTATAGGAATGATTTCATGTAAATTTTATCTTATCATACCCAGTTAAGCTAATAATTAGGTGGATTAGACAGATACTCAGAGACATTTCTCTAAAAAATAGACAAAAGAATATGGGAAGTCAAGTAAGTAGTGGTTACAGTGTTTTTTTAATCCACCAATCAAATGGCCTGGAGTTGAAGTCCTGAATTGCTGTGTGGAAGCATGGGGGGAGTGCAGCACAAGAATCCAGGTGAGAGGACGGAAACAAAAATGAACATAAGATGAATATTTAGTGTCCTTTGTATGGAAGAACTATATACAAAGTCTTAATATCAATAAGATGTTGAAAAACTCAGAACACTCTGATCAATCAAAGTCTTTCATCTGGATTTAGGCTCCCAAACAAGTCAAAGCTTATCGAAGTCTTTTGTACCTTCCATATTACTCACAATAACTTGCATTCTGGGTCCTAAGAGTTGGGAAAGTCGATTGAAAAAAGAGTTAAGAAGGAGAAGAAAGTTTCTTCTCTCTTCTGAATGCAGACTTTGCATTTTACTCCTTGTTTTCTAAGTTGTCCTTTATTTCTTTACGTTTTTAAAATGGATTTCTCTAATCATATCCTAAAAGAGCCCAATGTAAGATGTCCATGATTAATTAAGCACAATTATGAAATAGAGTATTTAGGTGTAGAGAGCTCTCTCACTTAATAACCTGACCTCAATTCACAGACAAAATGTAATGCATGTTTAGGTAGAGGGTTGGTTTAGCAAAATGCCTGCCTTCAAATTCCAAGTCTCCTCGTATATATGCACTAATATAAAAGGTATGAATCTCACTCTCCTGGCTGAAAATATCTTCCCATTTGATTCACTTTCAATATTTTAGTCCACTGAATGAAGTCTCTTATATAATGAAAATTTAGAACAGGTTGCTTTTTGTATTTTAGCAAAAGACTTTTTCAGTTTAAACTTTTCATGAATTGAGCAGCCTTCACGTAGGAATCACAATCTGCCTTTTGGGGAAAGAGTTCCATTTGCCCATTGTTTTACAGCGATGCTACTACCTACCTCCTCTCTGACTTGTTTTCCTTGGAGACCATTGACGGTGGTTGAGAAAATCTACAGTGGAATAATATGATGATTGTGGTGTGGCTGAGGCCTGCCATGTAGGAGTCATTATACACATAGGTGGTTCAGCTGCCCTTTTACATTTTCTGGAGGAACTAGGTTGGAAAAAAAATGAAGGAAGAAAGCATGAATTACTTTTTAGATTTGGTCTTTTGAAAATTGGCTTTTTGTGTGTTGGCGATGTCAGACAGAAAAAGACTAGTCCAGGAAGAACTGCTGTTTCTGTGATTAAAAAGAAGCAGAAGCAAAATAGAAGAGCTATTGTTCAGGCTGGGTTTGAATTACAGTCCATCTTTAATTATCAGCTTTTCTTCCTAGTTATTTTAATGTTTTACTAATCCTGTTCCTCAAAATATCTTCTTCCCTTTACAACCACAGAAAGAATAAATTGTGACAATGTGTTTTCTTTTGTGCTTAATAGATGGCGTTCTCACAGATGACACTATGGGTCAACATGACCTCAGCTTTAGTTTTATTATATGATATCTACAATGGTGTCCCATCAGTGCCTCCTACTCTTCTGTGTTTATACAATTTTCAAAGAATTAATGTGGATCAGAGGGTCTTAACCCTTAGAAGCAGAAAATCAGATTATGAATTCTTAGAAATTATTTGCTTAGACTCTTAACTGAAATTATGAGATAATTAATCACTTTAGGGAGGGAAGGAGATAGAAAGTGAAGGAATTAATTGTTAACTAATAGGGTTAATATGGATTCACTGATCATGGCAACTTCAAATACTAAGCCTCTCAACTGCAATTAACCAAGACCTGAATATATCACAACCTTACTACGGAAACCTGTTAGATTGTATTAAGGTGAGCCTAAAGTATTGGAACATATTTACAAAGAGACTGTGTAATCTTCTGCTTGGAGATATTTTAAACATGAATACTTCTAATTTCAGTGGTTCTTAGAGTGTGGTCTACAGATCAGAAATAACCTAACCTGGGAATCTATTAGACATGTAAATTCTCTGGCCCTACCCACACTTACACAATCAGTCTCGGGATGGGATCCAGCAATCTCTGTATTAATAACCTCTCCAAAGGATTCTGCTCTTTGAGAGCCACTGATCAGCATATTGATTCTCAAGCTGGCTTTACATAAGAATCACCTGGGGAGATTTTAAACCTACCAAGGCCTTGGTTACACCCCCAAACACTTAAATGAAAATTTTGGGGGTTTGGATCCGACATTGGTATTTTTATAAGCTCCTCAGATTCCCCTAATGAACAACCAGGTCAGGGTACAGAAGAGTATTTCTCAGCCCTGGTTTCATTTTATAATCACGTGGGGAACTTCAAGACATACTGACAATCAGTGGTCCGATTATATACCAGTGAACCAGTTATAAACTTCTGGTTATAAAATAAATTAAATTCTGGGGATGTAATGTGCAGCATGGTGGCTATAGTTAATAATACTGTACTGTCTATTTGAAAGTTGATAAGATAGTAGATCTTAAAATTCTCATCACAAGGAGAAAAAATGGGGGGGGAATAAAAAGAATTTCTGTGGACTGGATCTGGGAATGGCTATCATTTAGAAACTCCTCATATAACTTCTATGCAGTCGGGGTTGAGAACCACTGCTCTAGCTGAAGCCATTTGAATGGATTAAGTGATCTCTCTAGGTCTGTTCTCTTGATGCAGTTTAGTTTTTAAAGGCTGTGCTAAAGGGTATAATTTTATGTACAAATTTTTCCACTTACCCTGTTTTAATTTAGCTCACTTTTTTTTTTACCTTGTGGCATTTTTACAGTTCCCCATTGGGGTGATCACGTGATGTGAGCCTGTTGCTAATGAATGAGAAGTTGCTGCATTATTGATGAAAGGGAAAGAGTTGGATTGGACACACACAAGGGAGGAAAGCCAGCCACAGGAGGAATTTTCAGGTCACATGATAATTGACATGATGGAGCAAAATCTTTCCTGCTGCAGAAACCATGTCCACATTTAGAGAAAAAGAGGATCTCTTCTGAGTCTGACTCCATGATACAAAAGCAGATAAGGTATAAATAAAATACAAGGAGTTCGTGTCTTCCCATTTTGAGTTCATAGGTCCGTTAGGTGCCAGGCAAAGCAGATACTTACTCTGTCTCTCTTGAAAAACCAGTCAACACATAGGCCACCTTAAAAATAACATACAGGGGCTTCCCTGGTGACGCAGTGGTTGAGAGTCTGCCTGCCGATGCAGGGGACATGGGTTCGTGCCCCGGTCCGGGAAGATCCCACATACCGCAGAGCGGCTGGGCCCGTGATCCATGGCCGCTGAGCCTGAGCGTCTGGAGCCTGTGCTCCGCAACGGGAGAGGCCACAATAGTGAGAGAACCGCGTACCGCAAAAACAAACAAACAAACAAAAAACATACAGTTTTGTTCTATCTCATTTGTCATGCAGATTTCAGTGAATGCTTTCACGAAGGAAGTTTTCACAGTTTTTTTGGTGAATGGGATGAATCTTCTGAGTTTGATGTAAAACACTCATCTAGGTCATCCTTGAGAGTCACTGCTTGTTAATTTCCAGTTTGGAATCTACAACCAAACCCTGTAACTGCGTCCTGAGAACTGCTCTAGGGATTACTCTTTCTCCTCTATTCTCATTTGCCACTACTCCATGTCTCCATCACTCACACCATCATTACTCTCATCACCTCCTAACAAGCTGCTTTGCCCCAATGTTTCCTACAGCCAATGCCATCCTGAATACACGACAGCCAGAGAAGATCATACTAAAGCACTGTCCCATCATGTCACTACCCAGCAAGGGCTCCAAATTTCCTTCAGAATAAAAGGAAAAGTATCTTTGCATATTTCAAATCATCCCTAAACAGATGCAACCCCTCTGTCCAATTTCTTCTGTGCTGGTTCCCCAAGGTAAACTCTCAGCTCCAATCAGCTGATTATTTCATTCTTTTCCATATATGAAAATTAATATTCATATTTCCATAACATAGCAGCTCGTGCTGTTCCTTTCTCTGCCCACCTAATATCTCTGTCTATACAAGTTATGTCCATATGTCAGAGTTCAGATGAAATCTCAAATTCTGGATTGTAGTGTTGGTTACTCTTTAAGGTTCTCTGAGTGCTAAAGTTCTCTACTCCTGCAATCACTGGTCTCTTTCTCCTTTGTAGTCCTGGAATAACTAAAGTCCTTATTATGGAGGTCAGCACTTAATTGTTCTTTCTACAAATAAAAGTGCTCACTCAAGCTCAGTTCTACAGAGCTCTTCCTTCAATTTCAAATTTGTCCATACATCTCCTAAGTAGATTGTAACTTCCAAGATGGCAAGGACCTGCATTTTCATCGAGCGCTAACTTTATGGTAGTCATTTTGCTATGTGTTTTACATGGATTATTTAGATTACTTCACTTAATCATACAATTCTAGGTTGTAAACATTATTATTATCTGAACTTAATAGAGAAGGAAAGCGAAACATAGAGGTTTAAAAAAAACATGCACTTACCCAAAGTAAACAGCTGTTATGTGGAGAAGCTGGAATTCAGATCCACCTCTTATTCCAAAGCCCACAGTCTTTTCCTGATATCCTCAAAAGCCTTCCAAATCATTCTTTAAAGCTTTATGCCTGAGTTGAAATTATTCAGACTTTGTAAAGAAAACACCATTTTTTAAAGGGAGGGGTGTTTCTATCTCAAATCTTTATAGGTAAATGGAGTGACAGAAGTCAAAAAAGAGAAGAAAACATGAATTTTATTAAGTAGAACAATTAACCTTCTATTCAACAGAAATGGCTAATGTTGATGATCATGGCATATCACCAGTGTGTAATGAGTCTGAGAAATCAAAACCTTAGATGCTGAATCAAGCCAAGACCCTGGACTGGCTAAATGATATATTAGGAAGGACACAAGAGAAGCTAAGATGAAGGGTGGGAGTTTTCCAAGGTTAATTACAGAACAAATATCTAGGAACAAGGCAGTGAGAACAAAGATGTATGATATGTGACATATGTTAAGGGCTGGGACAAACACTTTGGAGACCTTGTGCAAGTACAGTTCATTATTTAAGAACACATTACCCTCTGAATTCTCTAAAGGTCAGGGTCAGTTTTACACTCAGACTTTATTTTCATTCTTTGTTAATTTACAAATGGTCTCTAAGCCTTTCATTGTAGAGTCTATATGTACTCTACTGAATTTATTCGATGGATCTTCCAAATTTCCCAGGCTTGGCATTGTGCTAAGTGATATGGAAAGTGCAAAATATATGATAGAGATATAGAGGTAGATAAAGATAGATAATATATATATAATCTCAAAAGGATTACAAACTGTTTAGGAAATGATAGATAATGTTCATTGAACATCTATTATATTATAAATACTTGTGTATTTTCCTTTTTGGGGGCTTATAGACAGCAATAATTTATCTCTCACAGTTCTGGAGGCTGGGAAGTTCAAGATCAAGGCACTGGCAGATTTGGTATCTGGTAAGAGCCTGCTTTTCTGGTTCATAGACATCTAACTGTGTCCTCTCATGGTGGAAGGGGCAAATGATCTCTCAATACACTTGTGTTTTCTATAACCTCATAGTAACCCTGCAAGGTAGGTATTAGTTAGTTCTGTATTACAGATGAGGAAACTGAGGTGTTTCCTTACTTCTCAAAAGTCACATTGCTGGGGCTTCCCTGGTGGTGCAGTGGTTGAGAATCTGCCTGCCAATGCAGGGGACACGGGTTTGAGCCCTGGTCTGGGAAGATCCCACATGCTGCAGAGCAACTAGGACCATGAGCCACAACTACTAAGCCTGAGTGTCTGGAGCGTGTGCTCCACAACAAGAGAGGCCGTGATAGTGAGAGGACCACTCACCGTGATGAAGAGTGGCCCCCACTTGCCACAACTAGAGAAAGCCCTCACACAGAAACGAAGACCCAACACAGCCAGAAATAAAAAAAATAAATAAATTTAAATTATATTTAGAAAAACATTTAAAAAAATCACATTGCTGTTAAGTGTCAAATCTAGGATTTGAATTCAGGCATCTCTCCCTGTTTTTCTTTTTATTGATGGATTGTCTTCCCATTGCAGTACTATATACTTCAGAGTAAATTAGATTATGCTATGGTAACAAACACCCCCCAAATCTCAGTAGCTTAACCCATCATAAGTTAATTTCTTGTTCACAGAAACTGCTCTTGGGGTTTGGGCAACTCTCCAGGGAACTGTCCTCAATGTGGAGGCTCAGCATAGTAGGCTGCTTTGCTCTTGGAGTACTGCCACATGTACATGGGCTTCCACAGACAGGGAAAAGGGAATGTGGAAAAGTGAACATCAGTTCTTATATGCTTTAGCTCAAAAGTGACACTCTTCATTTGTGCTCACATTTTGTTGGCCAAAGAAAGTCACATAACCATACGTAACTTCTGAAAGGAAAGGAGAACCAGAAATCTTAGTAAGAATTAGTAATTTCTACAACAACAATAAATATTATATTTCAACTCACAGAGAGCTACTAATTCTTTACTTAGAACAAAACATTTTGCTAAGAACAAAGATGATGGAATTTGGTTCCTGATATGAAGTAACTGAGAGTTTGATAAAGAAAGTATATAGTTCCTATAAAAAGGAACTAGCATATTAACACAACAGGACAAAGAATATTTGAACTCAGAAGAGAGAAAGGCAACTTGGGTTTGGAAGATTATTGAAGATTTAAGGCATTTACATTGGTCCTTGGAGAATCAGAAGAACTTAATTCAGAAATACAAGGAAGAAAGTCCTAGTTGAAGAAAGAAAAATGCATGAAGGCATAAGGATATTTTGCCCATGCCACAGACACTACTGGCAGGTAACTGAAGACATCTCCACTCTCCAGAGGCAAAGTAAGAACCTCAATGGCAATGGAAGGGGACAGGCAGCAAGCCTGGAAGAAGTCCCTGCCCTTTAACTACCTGCTCTGCCTGGTTCTTGCTTTCATACTGCTTCTATTAACATGTATTTTTTATCATAGACACCACAAAGGGCATTTTCATTTTTTTTTTTACTTTAAAAGGTGCCACTTTTGGAAAATATTCATGGAGAGTGAGAGGACTCCCCAGGCCTGGGGATACATGCCTGCCCTTCCCCCCAACATACTCATTTGCTTTTAGGCTTGGATGCTGCTGAGGTGGACCTCTCATTAACTAACCCAGGAATCTGCGGCATCACACAAGGGTAAAGGGGTTGAACTTCTAACAAACACTGAGACTCAGGGTCACAAACCATGTTGATGGGATAGAACAGTTTTTGCCCTGAAGCCAGAAGGGACAATGAAGACTCTAGTAGAAAATTTATTATAAGAAATAGAGATTTTGAACCAAAAGTCTGGACATATCACCAAGACATAGGTGAGGCTCTCTACAGGTATCTGCTCAACTGATACAGAATTTTCTGCAGCTCAGGCTTGAAGGTGGTTATAGAGCCTGGGAGAAAAGGTCAATTGTGTGCTTTGAAAGTGCAGAGCCCACACTTACTCAGCAACACTGATAAATGTCCCATGAAATTTGTGAAACCATTTGAGGGAGGACACCTTCTGGAAAAGACCAGTGAGTCAGCCAGACGCCCCAACCGTTCAGCTCAAGTGGTCATTCTTCCATCACAGACTTGCATAACATGGAAACCATTCTCCCCATCCATCCTCCGTGTCTCCTTCCCTCCTGGGCATATTCAGTTGAGACTACACAGTCTCTCATTACAGTCACCCTCTTACAACTGCCTCCTGTGAACTTGTGCAGAAACTCAGGCCTCTCTCTCCCTCACTACAGATAACAACTTGAATTTACCATTACCTTGGCAATGTTTTTAATACTATTTTTTAATACTATTACTACTTATGCATGCATATCTAAACAATAGATAGTATCATTCCTCATGTTCTAAAAGTTTATCTGAATGGTATAATACACTATATACCATTAGGCTTATCCATGTTTTGAGGCTTATCCATGTTGATCCATGTCTTAGAATATTTATTCAAACATGTTGAAATTTTTGTTCACTCGCAGGCTCATTTTCAGTGGGTAGGATTTTGTGTGTGCAATTTTTGTTTTGTTTTCCTTTTCTCTCTCCATTTACCCTTGCTTAATTCATTCACTCAATGAATATTTGAGATCTTCTAATTGGCAGTATCCTAGGCACTTAAGGCTATTACAGTGAATGAAAGAGATTTTAAAAAACAAAACAAAAACATCCTGGTCTCATGCAGTTTATTTTCTGGTGATTGGGAGACCCATTATATGTGAATACATGTGTGCCATAGTTAATTTGTCAAATGATAGTGCTATGGAGAAAAATAAGCCAAGAAAGGGAGGAGGGCATGTCTATGGCAGGGTTTACAATTTCTAATAGAATGATCAGAAAAGGGTTCATTGAAAGGTAACATTTGAAAAAAAAGCTAAAGGAGGAGAGAGGGTAAGACCTGTGGCTTCTTTAGGAGAATATTACAGTCAGAGGGAAAAGTAAATGTGACTCCTGAGACAGTAACATGCATGTTTGTGTTCAAGGAAGATCAAAGAGAGTAGGGAGGCTGGGGTGGAGTGAGCAAGGGACAAGGTTGGCCAAAAGAGGTCAGAGAGGCTGCAGATTGTGTAGGGTGTTATAGTTTGGACTTTACTCTGGAGCAATGGGAAACTTTTCAAACATTTTGAGCCGTGGTGTGATAGGACATGACGTATACATCAAGGGCTCCCTCAGGCTACCATATTAAGATTAGACAATAGGAGGGCAGCAGTACAGCGAGGGGGACCACAAAGGAATTGCAGTAACCCACATGAGAGATGATGGTAGTGTGAACCAGGGTGACCATTATGGAGATCATGAGAGGTGGTTAGATTTTAGATATGTTTTGAAGGTGGAGCTGTCAGGATTTGCTAGCAGGTTGAATGTAGGATAAAAGAAAAAGAAGAGCTGAAGATTACACTAAAGTTCTGTCTCATCAATGGAATGGGTAGAGTTTCCATTAACTGAGATGGGGAAGACTATGAAAGGAGAAAAGTTTTGGGGGTGAAATTAGGAATTGTGTTTTGAAATATCCAAGCAGAGATATCAAATAGGCCATTAGATGTGTGACTCTGAAGTTCAGGGGAAAGGTCTAAGCTGGAAATGTAAACTTAGGAGTCGTCAGCATATGGATGGTGTTCAAAAACATGAGCTGGGACTGTGTACCAAAGAGTGACTATAGCTGGAGAAGAGGTTGGAAGACTGGACCCTGGGGCAGTCCAATGCTTGAAAGTCCACCCAGCTCCTGCAAGTCAGGTTTCACAGTGGTAGACAGAGTTTTTTGCCCCATAGTAAGGTGTTGGTTTAAATCTTAATCACACCACTATGTCTTTGTCCTTGTACAACCCTAGATTAAAAGATATAAGTCATAGCCCCAGACAATGAGGGTGAGTAATATTTTCAATCCCATCCCTGCTCCTGATTTAAGGGAGCCTGACCAGTCTTCTAAACCCTCATACCATGTCACACAAGCACTCAGACATTCAGCCCCCCTATCTACTCATGGCTTTAGCACCACTAATCACATCTTGCATTTATATTCATGGGAATATTTGTTTATGTTGTTTGTAAGCCTGACTGTGTAATTATTTTTCATTTAATATTTTATCTGTGTATGTTCTTGAATCAGAAGAGGTATGTCAGAGAGTAAACTTACTACTCCATGTTGACTCCTTGGCTTCTACCTCATCCTTTTGTGAACATTCACTATAGTTGGCTTCTCCTTTCTTGCTGATACTTCCCTGACATTAGCTTCTATTACATTCACTCTCCTGATTTTCTCCTGCCTCTTTGACTATTTATTTGGTCCTTCACAAGTTCATCTTCTTCTCCTAAAACTGTAAATATAGGAATCTCTTGGGTGCTTAGTCCCAAGCCCCTGTCTTTGCAATCTGCACTCTCTCCCTAGTCAATCTCATCAGCATTTTCAGGTTAACATACCAATTATACACAGATAACTTCTATCTTTATATCTCCCTGCCTGATCTCTCTTCTAAAATCTAGGATTATATATTTAGCTGCTTATGTATTTGGTTCTTAGAAGCATCCCAAACTTAAATTGTTCAAAATTAAATTTTTGATTTCTTCCTATAATGTGGTTCTCCTCCATTGCTGCCAATTTAAGCATCAACCCAGTGGTTTATGTCAGGAACAAGCATTGCGTCTTTAACACTTCCTTTGCCTTCATTCCCACAGTCAGACATCATCAAATCTTGTCAATTCAATCTTCAAAATATATGTCAAACCCATCCTTTTGTGAAACAACTAGATAAACCAAAGTCTGAAGTTCTGTGAAATGCAAAAGGAAACTAACGGAACCCCCTAGAAGTTGTGTGATAAGGAGGTGTCATTTGATCTTGGATGAAGCAAATGGAAGCTGTTATACCCAAATAGCTTCCTTCTGGATTAGAATTATAAACATTTAAGTAAGAATGGATCTTAGTGACATCTTGCCCTATTCACTGTCTTTGTAATAAAAAACTAAAGATCAGAAGATAAATATCTCATTAATATTCCCACAATTAGTAGTGAAAGATTTAGGACTAGCTCCTATATCTCCTAATTCAGTATGATGTTCTTTCACAGAGCCATGTCGGCAGGAAGTCATATCTGGGCTCTGAGGCTACTTCTTTACAAATAATGTTTTTTGATATCCATTATTTTCTAAAAAGTAAGACAAAACTGAATGTGTAGGCATTTTCAGCTCTGTAGTAGGAGTGTAAATTTAACTTTTGTTTTAGCATAAACATGGTTTTATTTATGAAACACTGATCTTAAAACAAACAAACAAATTAACAAATAACCTGGCTTAAATACAGCTCAGGTTGCAAATAATGCAATTATTTGTGGTTAAAGATATTTGGATATTTGTGCAAGGTCTAAGATTTTAGAAGAAAACTTCTGGAAGAACAATGACCTTTTGCCATCTCCACCTTATCCCTCCTGGGATCTATTCCTGCTTTCAGAACTATTCTGCTATAAGCTTCAAAGTCTTGAGATTATCATCCTTTATTTGATAGGGAAGATAATCCTGTTGACGTTTGTGCAACCGAATTGTCTCCAAACCCAATCCACTTAAAATAAAATATGGTAAAATACATTGTGCTTTTCAGTCTCTGAAGAATCTGATAATAGACTGAACAAAATGTAATTGAGGTAATTTGAGAAAAGATTAAGGCAGTTGATGACGAAATTATTCTCTTACAGAATAGAGTGGTGTTTATGAGTGAAATCTCGAATTTTCCTCTCTTTACCTGAGTTGAATCCTATTATTACTTTAGTTTAAGTAGATCCTTGCAATTAAACTGCCATTGATAGAAAACTACCTGAGTGAAATCTTTTATTATCTTTAAATGCTAAGCATGAAATTTTAGATAAATAATACTTATCATAGGAATGGGACTAAAAACCTTTTGTAATAAGAACAGCAAAATCAAGTCTATTTATTTCATCCAAGGTGAAATTGTCCGAGAATATCTGCTTAATTGACATCTGATTTCTGTACTTTGGCAAAAGAAGAATCATTGAAACAAATACTGTTTATATTGCCAAATGTCTAATTTTGGCCACATGTTTCTAAATCATACAGTATTAGTAGTCAGGGTTAAGGGCATAGATTTTAGGTTCAGGAAGATCTGATTTAAAATCCTGCCTCAATCAGTTCCTCACAATATTGAGCCAATTACTTAAAATACAGATGCAAATGCCTAGTGTCCCAACCACACTAAACCACTTAACATTAACTGAGGTCATCATGATCCCTCAGATTTCCACATCAGTGTACCTGATGCCTCCTTTCTGTCGACTGAAAAAAAAGTTGCACAACCTAAATGTTAAGAATTATGTTTTATTCAGTGGACTTTCTGAGGACTTAAGTCTTGGACACAGCCTCTCAGATAGCTCTGAGGGACAGCTTTGAAAAGGTAAGGGAAGAGCCAGGATATAAAGGAGTTTTTACAATAAAAACCAGGGAGTCAGAACATCAAAAGATTACTTACTATTAATTAAAGAAAAACCAGACATCTCAAGTTAATGAATTTAGCACTTTTCTATGTATGGGAAGATGCAAGAGTCTGGGCTTATTGAAATTAATCCTTTGATATACACCTTAACTATTCTAGGGCCAGTATCCTGTTTTTCTCCGTCCTGAATCCTCCCAGGGTACACAGCTGGTGGTGGCTACAGTGGCTACTGGCTTGATGGCCGCAGTATCCTTTGTTTACTGATATGGCAAATGACATTTTTTGTCCATATTTCTCATCCTTCTGAATGCCTTCATCACCTCTACCCCTTCATTGTCTAGCTAACTGATTATCTGTTAAGATCCAGTTACTGTGTTATCTCTTCCAGGAGTTCTTTCTGACCCACTAAAGTTTAGGTTTGGACCTGGCCTATCTCAGTCTTAAGCCTTCTTAAACTCTCTTTCAATTCTCCGGTTCATCGTCTTGTCTATGAACTCCTTCAAAGCAAGGACCTTGACATTTACTTTTGCATTTTCAGTACCTAGCATGAGGAGTGGCCCACAGTTGGTGTGTAATGTATTTTGGTACATTTAAAAAAACAAAAGAAAGAAAGAAGGTTGGAAATGGAGTGGAGCCATGAAAGTTAATGAAAATTAATTAAAGTTGGAAAGCTCTTGATTTCTAGTGGGTGCTGATAAATGCCTATAGATCCATAGTTACCTACCCTCAGCAAGTATTAGGAGAATAAGGCAAAGATGAAATGATAGTAGTTGCAGGTTACTCCTTTCTGTTCATATTCTGGTCTCTTGCCTGGCAAAGCCCAGAGTTATCTATCCCAGCTGTCCCCAACCGTTTTGGCACCAGGGACCACTTTTGTGGAAGACAATTTTTCCATGGACCGGGGTCAGGGGAGGGATGGTTTTGAGATGATTCAAGAGCCTTACATTTATTGTGCACTTTATTTCTATTATTATTACATTATAATATATAATGAGATAATTATACAACTCACCGTAATTTTGACAAGATGCGGAGCTCAGGCGGTAATGCAAGCGATGGGGAGTGGCTGTAAATACAGATCAAGCTTCGCTCGCTCGTCCACCACTCACCTCCTGCTGTGCAGCCCGGTTCCTAACAGTCCATGGGCCAGTACCACTCTGTGGCCTGGGGGTTGGGGACCTCTGATCTATCCAACCTCTCCTTTGGGATTAACTCTCAGGCCTATCTCGTGGTCAGCTTCTTTTCTTTCTCCAGGCATGTCTTAGAGTGACACAAAAATGTAACAGGTTGCAAAAAATCTGACACTTCAACTCTATTCTTTCTCCTCTTTTTCATCGTAAGCCACTGGAAAATGTTAACTCTCTACGGGTAGCAGAACTGAATAACCAGATATCGGACTCCAACATGGGATTACCTAATCATTACAGAAAGAAGCAGAGAGTTTATGAAACAAGTTTAATTGGGTAAATAAAGGGTCTGTGAAGAAAAAGCAAGTATTAGCCATCAACTGTTCTGTCTTAGACAACGAAAATGTTTATAGCTACTCCTGGGCTGCAGAACCCACCACAGCCCTGTGAAACATTACATGGTAATAAGGAGACACTTTGGTAGAACTGCTATCTCTATTAAAAACCGCCTGAGGTAAAGTTACTTACCAAGGTTTTCCTACACTTTAGCCCTTGGGAAATCAGTTTTTAAAAGTTAACTAAGATAAAGTAGATTGAAGGAAATCACTGTTTCAAAATGTAAATGCCTGACATTTAGCATCTGCATTTTTTTAATGAGTGAGAATTATGTTTCACAATGTTCTGTGAATGTTGTTATGCAAATTAGCGCAGACATAGGGACTGAAAGAAATAAGGTGTAGCCTAAAGAAATGAATTTGAAACCAATTAAATCAAACTGTCAGAATTAAGCTATGAAGCCCACTGTCCCAGACTGGTCATTATTAGAAACAAAGAGGTGAACATGTTTTCCAAGACAATGTATTTTTAACTTGACTATAGCACATTCATTAAGTAAGATTAAACCTAACTTTAGAATAAAATCAAAGTGCTGATATCTCATTATTAGGATAAAATTAAGCAATAAATAATATCAGGACCATAAAGTACTCCTGATCTTCAGATATGTTCGCTGACTTTTTGTTTTTAATTAATTTATTTATTTATTTATTTTTGGCTGCATTTGGTCTTCGTTGCTTCTCAGGGTTTCTCTAGTTGTGACGAGCAGGGGCTACTCTTCGTGGTGGCACACGGGCTTCTCATTGCGGTGGCTTCTCTTGTTGCGGAGCACGGGCTCTAGGTGAACGGGCTTCAGTAGTTGTGGTGCACGGGCTTAGTTGCTCCGTGGCATGTGGAATCTTCCCAGACCAGGGCTCGAACCAGTGTCCCCTGCATTGTCAGGTGGATTCTTAACAACTGTGCCACCAGGGAAGCCCCCTCACTGACTTTTAAAGGCTGAAATTTTATGTCCAGTTTTACTCTTACAGTTATCAATTGGAAATGGAACCATATACTTCAATAAAATTATACTTTCCTCCCTGTCTTCTAGCTCCCATTTCCCAATTAATGAAGCCATTATCTGTTTGTCCTGTGGCTTTATTTGAAAACATGGTGAGGAGTAGTGTTTTCTATGTCATAGAGCTATGTAAAAGCTCTTTTCACTAGTCCTAGGATTGTAACCAACCAGGACCCTATGGCGCCTCCCCAGGACAAACCCCTTATCCCATGTCCTCTGCTTTAGTTCCTCTCTGAAGTACCTAGATAACAGCATCTGTTGAACATTTTCTGAGTTGTTTTACAGATGCTAAAACCCCCACTAAATGGAAGAAATTAACTACTTGATGACCATGAGCACATAGCTCCCAGACCTACTGGAGCCTGAGGATTGATAATGTGACACCACCCTCTTCCCTTACCATCAACCAATCAGAGAATTGTGTACAAGCTGATCACATACCCTGCAACTCCCCTCCCTCACAGGGACTTTAAAAATGCTTTCCTGAAACCCATCAGGGAGTTTGGATGTTTTGAGCACTAGTTCCCCTGACTTCCTTGCTTGGCGCCCTGCAATAGATGGTGCACTTACATGCACCACAACCTGGTGTCAGTAGAGTGGCTTTACTAAGCACGGGCGAGTAGACTCCAAGTTTGGCTTGGTAACAGGATATTCTGAAAGATGCCAACTACAAAGACAGTTTGCCAAAGCTGAGTGATCCTTTGATCAAATTAGGCATATCTGATTCAAGCTAAGAGTGCAGGAGGGCTTTAAGGGCAATTTTCTTCTGAGATTTCAAGTCTTTGCACATACATTGATACCTAAAGGCAGGGAGGAGAATACAGTAAAGCAGTTGTGTTTCTTCCTTACTTGCTCACTCTTGTGGAGTAAGTCAGAGAAAATGGGAATGCTCAGTCTGGAGGAGAGCTGGTTCTGGGAACATGATGCTGTCTTCAACTATTTGTAGGACCATTCAGTGGAAGAGAGAGTAGACCTACTGAACTGAGAGATAAAATAAGGATGAGGTAGAAGTTACAGGGAGACAGAGTTCTGCTCATTATAAAGAAGGTTCTCCTACCAGCCTAGGATGTAAGTCTACCTTGGGAATAGTGGCCTCATCATTACTGGAGATGATTAAGTATAGTCCGAACAGCAATTTACTGGATATTTAGAAAAGGAAATTCAAATCTCATGGGAGTGGGGTGGGTTAGTCTCTTGCTGATCCTTGAGAACTTTTTTCCTAACCATGATAGTCTCTTTTTCTTTGAATAGTAAAGTGCTATGCAGAGAACTTTTGCTTCCGGTCCTGATGGATTAACTAGTACAGGACTGTCTCTTCTGATACAAACAATTAATAGTAGACAAAATATATGAAACAATTGTATTTAGACTTTGGACAAAAAAATAGATATATTGCAAGACTGTGGTCTCTGAAAGAAGGGAAACAAATGAGAGGAGCCCTATGATTTCCCAAGGTTTCTTCTTGACAGCAATTTCTGAGCTGTGGTACATGGAAGAGGAGTCCATTGCAGAACACAGTGGTCTCCTTGAATGGAAGAAACACAGATTAGAACTTGAGGAGGATTAGGTAATTAGAATCTGCGTGGCTGAGTGGAAAGAAGGGAACTACTCAGAGAAAGATCCCCAGAAATCTGCATAAGGGCTCCCTTCAATCTTTTTGGTTTAAAGTTGCACTGTGTAGGATGAGATGCTACAAGGCAGAACAAAGAACTCCTGGAGAAAGAAGAAGTATTAGGTAATGATAAACTGATTGTCTTAGTCCATTTGTGTTGCTATAACAAAATACCAGCAACTGGGTAGCTTATAAACAACGATAGTTTATTTCTTACAATTCTAAAGGCCGAAAGTCCAGGATCAGAAAACCAACATAGTCTGGTGAGGCCCTCTTCCATATCACAGAAGTGTCCTTGTATCTTTAATTGGCAGAAGGGACTAGGAACCTCCCTCAGACCTCTTTCATAAAAGCACAAATCTCACTCATGAAGGCTGCTCCATCATGACCTAATCCACTCCTAAAGGTCCCACCTCTCAATACCATTGCATTGGGCACTAGGTTTTCACCATATGAATTGGGGCATGGGATTTGACATAAACTTTCAGATCATAGCATTCCACCTTTGACCCCACCCCCCAAAATTCATGTCCTTCTTGCATGCAAATGTAAAAACTAATAAACAGAAACCTCAAATAAAATATAATCTGGAGGCCAGAAGGGAAAGCTCTCATGCTCTATGATGATAGCTGGGTCCATCAGGAAGAAGAAAGACTTCCTCTTCTCACCTGGCAAGAGCTCAGCCAATGAGAGACAACTAGAGCTGAAAAATACAATATTTGAAATGAAAATATTCATAAATATGAAAAACAAATTATGTACTGCAAGAGAAAAGATGAGAGACCTTGATATGACAATAGAAACTAATCTGAGCAAATAAAAAAAAAGAGATACTGAAGAAGAAACAAAAACAAGATGAACTTCACTTCTCTGTAGGATAATATAAACAGTCTAATGAAAATAAAATTAGATCCCATGAAGGATTAAAGGGTCAGAAAATATGAAAAATATCAACATATGGATCCAAGAAGCTCACTGAACAACAAGAAAATGAACACAAGAAAAAGCCCAAGGCATATCGTAATCAAATTTATTAAAACAATGATGAAAAGAAAAATCTTAAAAGTAACCACAGAAAAAGAGACAGATTACAGAGGGAAAAAGATAAAGAATTACAACCTATTTCTCACCAGAAACAATGCAAACTAGGAAATGATGGAACATTTTTAAAGTGAAAAAAGAAAAAAATAATCATTACAATTAAATATGATATCCAAAAATATATTCTTCAAATATAAAAACTTGTGAAATTTTGAGAAAAGAACAGATAAATTAATTCTAAATAACTCATGGGTCAAAGGTAACATCACAAGAAAGATTAGAAAATATTCTGAACTGAAAGATAATAAAAACAATATAAACTTTGTGAAATGCATCTAACAGTTCATAGAGGTAAATTTATAGCTTTAATCCTGTGTTAGTAAAGAAAAGGCTAAATAATCCAAGCTTCCATTTTAACCTAGAAAAAGAAAATCAAAAGAAACACAAGGTAAGGAGAATGAAGGAAACAATAAAAATAACAGCAGTGAAAAAAATAGAAAAAATGAATATAATAGAGTAAGTCATCAAAAGCAAAAGTTCTTACAATTCTTCCCCTCTCAATATTTAGGAATAAACTTAATAAGAAATGGGAAAAACATATACGATGAAAACTTGAAAGCACTTCTGATAAAGGCAAAGACCAAAGAAATGGAAGGAGATACCTGTTCTTGCACAGGATGATTCAACATCATAAAGATTTTCTTCAATTTTGTGTATAAATTCAGTGCAAGCCCTATACAAATAACAAGATTTTTTCCCCTGAATCAGATACATTGTTTTGAAGACCATATGAAAAAAACATGGAAGAGTAGCTTGGAAATCCCTGGAAAAGAAGAGGAATAAGGGAGAACTATCCCTACCAGACATTAAAATATACAATCAAGCCTTGATTTTAAAAGTGTGGTACTGGCACACAAATAGATATACTAATGAAACCTAGTAGGAAGCCTAGGAATAAACCCAAGTGTATATGAAAATTACATATAAGTAATATTGCAAAAAACTGGGGAAAACATGGACATTTTATAAATTGGGGACAGCTGGATAGCTATTTGGAAAAAAAGATAAAATTGGATTTATACCTCACACAATGCACCAGAAAAAATTCCAAATGAGTCTGAAATGTAAGAGCAAATAATGAGACCATATGACTATTAGCAGAAAATATGGGTAAGTTTTCTATAATCTGAGGGTGGGGAAAGCCTTTTTAGCTAAATTCAAAATCCAGTTACCATAAAAGAAAAGACTGGTAAATTTTACTAACTAGAAACAAATTTCATAACAAAGAAACATAAGTAAAATCTAAAGAAAATGACACTGTAAAAATAGATGAAATGTCCTGGTTAAAAGGCTGATTTCTTTAATACAGAATTCTTTACTATCAAAGGGGAAAAATATCAAAATCTGTTGGAAGAAATGGGCAAAACCATGAATATACAATTCCATAAAAAGATTTACATCTAGTATATAAATATGAGAAAAATACTCAACTCCACTCATAATAAGAGAAATGCCAGTTAAATCTACTGTGTGATATGACTTCTTAACTGTCAAAAATTTTAAAACCTAACAATCCACTCTGTGGTGAGGCAATGGAGAAACCTACACTCACAAATTGCTGGTGGGAGTGCAAACTGGTCCAATCCCATTGGAAGGGAATTTGTCATTGTCTCACAAAACTATGTGTTCATTTACCCTACGACCCTTTGATACAGCAAAACCACTTCTAGGAATTTGCCTGAAGATGTAGTCCCACAAATACAAACCAAAGTTATAAATGCATCATTATATATAATAGCAATTTATAGAAAATAACTGAAATCACCATTCTGTCATAGGACACTGAATAAATTATAGTATAATCATAAAATGAAGTACTGTGAAACCACCTAGAGAGAGACATCCATGGTGAGAGAGAGAGACAGAGAGAGAGAGAAGTTGATATGGAGTTATTTTAAAGATTTGTGGACAAAAACAAAATACAGGGTAATATATGTCTTTTATTGCAAGAAGGAGACAATAAGAATATGTATGTGTATGCTTATTTTAGCTAAAAGGAGCACAGAAAGGATAAACCATAAATTAATGAAAATGAGTGGGGACATAGGTGAAGGGAGAAATCAGATATGGAGAAAACTATAGATGGAACTAGAGATTGATGTTTACCAAGGATCAAGCCAGTCCTTGTTTGTTGTGTGTTTGTTTGTTTGTAACACTTTTTGTTTTATTTGCTATTTTCTGACTATGATTCTCAAATTGCTACTTAACTAGGTTCCTGATTCCTGCCCTAACTGCCCACACAGAAAAGGATACATTTTTTGTTTGTTTGTTTGGACTTTAAAAATAAGGTTGTGACATTTTTTTCTCCCCAGGTGAATTACGCTTCAAGATTATCAAATCAATTTTCCCCTTTACCGTCAGCTCTGTTTCCTGCAAATTTATGTGTGTTGAGAAACACAGAGACTTTCTCCTGTCATGAAGGAAAGAAACCTACAATAGCTTTTATTGAAACCTAGTTAAGTTTGGGTGGGGGGAGAGCATCTGTAATTTTTTTTTATTGGGTAGCGATAAGATGCTAACACTAAATGGTTGAACTAGGTAGGAGACAACAAACCTAATTTCTTTTCCTATGAATATTCCTTGTGTATTTCCACATGGGCAAAATGCATTTGAAGAATGATCAGCAAATTCAGATATTTCTACATAAGCTCAAAGAACTTTTGTTAACTGTTTAAACCATGCAAGCATGTTGACTGTGGCAAATTGCTGGTGTGGTAGGAAGTATTCTATGGGAAAGGAAAAATCGTTGGCAGGGATAGGGCTTAAATGGAGGACTCTTGACAAATTGTCATCAGCCAGAAATGGGCTACCAGCAGCTCACCTGGTGAGTAGGTCCTTAGTGAGAGCATATTTCTCTACCAAAACCATCCTACACAAGGAAAAATGGTGGCTCCTCAAGCCCTTGCATAAACCCAAAGCCTACAAAACCTTACACGACCCAGCTCTGCTCCAGTCTTTGATGCCATCTTGTGCCACCATGTACCTGCGTTCTCCAACACATCACACTCATCACTACCAGGGGCCTGGGCAATGGCTGTTTCCTCTGCCTGAAATGTTCTTCTCACATATCTTGATATGGCTAGTGGCCTCTTCCAATTTGAGTCACAGTTTCAAAAGCTTCACCTTAGAAGCCATCCCATCCCAACTCCAGTCATCACACTAATCAATTTTTTTCCAGATTTCTTATAAATCTATTGAAATTTGAAATTAAATGTATCTCTATATCTATTTACTTACCTGTTTTTTGTCTAGTCTAATTAGAAGTAAACTCCATGAGAGTAAAAACCAGACCTGTCTTTATTCACTGTTGGCTGAAATGCCAGCTTCTAGAACAGCAGAAAGTTGTCTCGGCTCACAGCATGTGGTGGTCACTCAGTAAATTCTTGCTGAGTGGGTGACTGAATGCATCATGAAGAGCTGGGGTAGGCAGAATAAAGACTCCCATAAAATGTGCATGTCCTCATCCCTGGAACCTGTGAATCTGTTATTTCACATGATGTAAAGGACATTGCAGGTGTGACTGAATTAAAGACTTTGAGGGAGATGACCCTGGATTATCCAGGTGAGCCCAAAGTAACCACAAAGGTTCTTATAAGAGAGAAACAGAAGAGTCAGACTCAGAGAGAAATTGGAAGACACCATACGGCAGGCTTTGAAAAGGGAGGGAGTCGCCATGAGCCGAGGAATGCAGGTGACTTCCAGAGCTGGAAAAGGCAAGGGACGGATTCTTTCCTAGAGCCTCCAGAAGGAAGGCAGACACTGCTAACACTTTCATTTTAGCCCAGTGACACCTGTAGTAGACTTCTGACCTCCAAAACTACATGATAATAACTTTATGCTGTTTTAATCCTCTAAATTTATGGATTTGTTACAGCAGCAATGGGAAACTAATACAAGGACTAAGTTGGCCCTTCCAGATATACTAGTACCACATCCACATTAGTATGTGTATTACTCACAGTTCTCCAGAAAGACAGAACTAATAGGGTGTGTGTGTGTGTGCGAGTGTATGTGTGTATTTGTGTGTGAGTGTGTATATGTTGAGAGAGAGATTTATTGTAAGGAGTTGGCTCACATGACTGTGGAGGCTGGCAAGTCCAAACTCTGCAAGGCACACCGGCAAGGTGGAAACCTAGGGAGGAGTTGATGCTGCAGCTCGGGTCCAAAAACAGTCTGTAGGTACAAGTCCTCTTTCCTAGGAGAACCTCCGTCATTTTCCCTTAAGGTCTTCAACTGACTGGATGAAGATCACCCACATTATGGATGGTAATCTGCTGGACTCAAAGTCTACTGATTTAAATCTTCATCTCATCTAAATAAATACCTTCAGGCAACATCCAGACCAGTGTTTGAACCAATATCTGGGATTGTGGCCCAGCCAATTTGACACATCAAATTCATTATCACAGCATGTCAGCTAGAGGCGCTACATAGCTATTGTCATCTTAGTCACTGTGTTGTGCTGCTCTGATGTAAATGTCCATTCTTCGGGTTCTCAGGGACAAATGTACTCACAGGACCAAAGCCAACAGTACAACTTATTGAGGCAATACTTTTCCTGTGCTGCACCCTCTGCTGGGCTTGTGAGATCTGGGTTAGAGTACACATTTTCTATGACTCAGTATCCCATACAAGGAATCCAGGCTTACAGGCTTCTTCCCAAATGGGGAATATGAGGAAACACTGGGAATCTTCAATTTTCCACCCACATGTTAAGTAGATTTGTATGGTGAGATGTGTGTGAGTGTGTGTACACTAAGAATTTGTTCCCTTTTCTTATAGCAAAATTATCTTCCTTTGCTTCAGAGGAACAAGACCTCCAAGGTATCATTCTGGTGTGGGTTTGAGGCAACTTGTGGCTACCACATGGACTGCAAGAAAGGAACGGAAACAGAACATCAATAGATGGGGCCTGGAGCACATCTGAAAACTAGTTCCACCTAAAGTTGATGCTGTCCCCGGACTTCTACATAATAAGTTCTCTCTTTTGCTTAAGCCAGTTGGAATTGAGCTTTTTTAAAAAAAATCATTTTCAAGTAAAAGGGTACTAAATATATTAAAATTAATTCCTGGAACACAGAACTAAAATAAAAATTCTTCTTGCTTTATTTTGCAAAACAGTTCAGTTTTCTTACCCTTATTCTTTTTCCTTCGGACTGGGACTTCTCTTATCCCATCAGAAATGATCAGTAAGACCTTTCGTTAAACAAAGGCAACATTTAAGGTCTTAAAATTATAGTCTCACCTTAAACGTCAAATTCTTAGGCATGGCCTGCATTCCCATCAGTTTTTGTAAGTGAAAGAAAATTTATTCTTCTACTAACATGAATGATTATATCTCATGAAAAAAGACAGAAGTGTTGTCATTTTTTCATTTTAAATAGAAAATTTCCTTTATATGAGAACCTTATATATAGTAACCGATAAAATTATACTCTGTAATAATTTCTTAACAATGATATTTTAATCTTTATTCCAATAATAATAACAATCTGTTGTGTTTAGAGCTCCTGGAAGGTACCAAGTACTGCTCTAACACTTGGCATCCTTCGTTCATTTAATCTTCACAAGAACCTTATAAGGTAAGTCTTACTGTTTCCATTTTACTTATGAGAAGATGGAGAATCATAAAGAACAAGCATTGGAATAAACCTAGTGTTACTGTAGTCTTTTGTGTTCTTTGAGGCAGTGAGATGGCTTGTACTGCTTTATCCTGAGAAGTCTTTCTGGGATCTCTGTAACAGTCTAGCTGTCCTTTAGTCCATGGCAGCTCGCAGAGTGCAAATCCTTTACCAGTCTTCAGCTTTAGGTTATTGTAAATGTTAAACTTGACTCCATGCTACTCAGCCCACACTCAACAGTCAGCCTTTTTCTGAGAAAGGATTAAGTCAAAAATTTCTGACCTGATTACACCATCTTCCACCCCATGAGATATAAACCTCCCAGGTATAGCCGAGATGAACTATTCAGTCAAGTAAAGGGGAACTGACAACTGTCCTTTCCTCAGCTTCCCAGAACCACATTCCATCCCATGCGGATGCCATATTCTGGGGCTGTTCTGGTAGGAGTATAAATTTTTACTACCCCCAGGAGCTTCCATGAAAGCTCGTTAAACAAGACAAGAATTATCATTTTCATTCAATACATCCTCCCTTTGGAAGTGCTTTATGACTGACTTGGGCATTTCCCCTAGCAACCCATTCTCACTTTTAGGGATATGGAGATAAAATACTTGACATTTACTTCATAGATTCAGAATAATATTCGGGCAAATTCTGAGACCTGTCTCAAACTAGTTGGAAGAAACAGGGAACGTGGAACAGACATATTTCTCCCCCAGTGAGTGGTCTGCATGCAGGCTTTGTCCTGACATATTGGTAGAACTGTACCGTGGAGCTGCACTCTGTATTACCCTAAACAGAGACACCAAATGGATATAGTCCGGAGAAGAATAGAAGAAGCTGGTTAACATATGGCAAGAGCACATATAATTCCATACAAATAATAAACCTCAGTTCTCTTAGAACCTAACCAAGGTTGAACTGACTTTGTTCCATTTTTTTGCTGCTCTGGTAGACCCTTGACCCCTGTATATATCTGCTCCTTCAAATCACAACACTGTTCCTGGATAAAAATGGGGGGAAAAAAGCATTTCTTAGGTCATTTTATGTACATCTAGTTTAACACAATTCTAAGATTTCTCATTCTCTCCAATTATAAAAATGTTTGCAATTAAATTAAAACAAACAAACTTTAAGACTGATTTAGCAAAACAAAGGAGACATAGCTGGACAGTATTGAGTAGATTAGATGCCAAGCTACATTAAGGTATAGGCATACCCGACTTAACATTCCTACTTAAATATTTTATAATCTTTGTCAATGCAGTATGTTCAAAATCCAACTCATGACCACGTGTTCACACTATCCCCATTTCATTTTGTCTCTATAAATTCACTACCATCCATCTGGTTGTATGCCTAGAAAACTGGAAGTCTCTTATCATCTTCTTTCCCATCCGCAGTATTCAAGCCACCATCAAGTCCTTTGATTTAACATCTAAATATCGCTTGCTGGGGTTTATACACTTTTGTCATCTTCATAGGCTTGCCATAGCCAAGGGAGTCCACTGTGCTCCTCCACTGTTGCCCTGTTTAAATCTATATCCATGCTGCAGCCAAAATAACCTTTGAAAACTGCAAATATGACTGTGTATTTTCTGGCTTAAAATCCATCAAAGGTGGTTGAGAGTCTGCCTGCCGATACAGGGGACACGGGTTTGTGCCCCGGTCCGGGAAGATCCCACATTACGCAGAGCGGCTGGGCCCGTGAGCCATGGCCGCTGAGTCTGCGCATCCGGAGCCTATGCTCCACAACGGGAGAGGCCACAACAGTGAGAGGCCCGCGTACCGGAAAAAAAAAAAAAAAAAAAAAAAATCCATCAAAGACTTCCCACTGCTCTTGGAATAAATACAAAAGTCCTTATCATACTCTTACCAGCTGGTCTAGACCTTGCTTACCACTAAAGCCTCATCTTAAGCCAATTTCCTGCCGGTCTGTTAAAGTGTTGTCTGTGTGTGTATCTGTGTGTGTTTGTGTGCACAAATGTGTTTGTGTACCTTAGAGAATCATTATAGCAGCAACAGGGAATTATCATCTTTCCTTTCACACTAGATCTGTGTTGTTGCCCCACTTGCTGTGTCTTAATACCAGAGAAGACTTAATGCCACTGAGAATTAACAACCATCCTTTGGTGCCCTGCCAGAATCCTTCAGGTCCATGATCCAGAAGCAGCAGGGTCCAGCCCAGTGGCACACAAGCCATTTTAGTTTCCACTGTCCACTGCCCACCCTTCTAAGGAGCAACCTTCTTGCCTAGAGTTTTAGCTTCGGAAAGTGCTTATTAATAATTTCAGTTGCAGTTCCTAGGCTGGTGCTTGTTTTTGGGTGCTGAGGGCTGTTTCTCAAGGGTAATGGCCCTCAACCTGTTAAGGAATTCCCCTCCCCCCCTTTAATGTCCTGTCATAAGATTAATAGTTCTAACATGATGTCACATGCAAATACCTTGATAAGATCTTACTTAATGAAAAGCAAGCAGAGACTTTCTTGGAGAACATATGTCTTTGGAGAAATTCAAAGCAAATTGGAGATAGCATGTAAAATGTCTCAGGAAAGGAAAAAAGTTTGAAGTGAGAACATTTATCATTATCATAGATTCATGTGGGCTGTCAAGACACAATAAAGAATTTAACTCATTTTGTCTCTGGCAGCCTTTTCCACAAGGACCTTCATTAACAATACTCCTTGCTTGACTGTTTCTGTTCAGCCACATTGCCCACTGCGGAGGACAGGGTGTGAAATATATCTTTTCAAATGGATGTCATTGATTTTAATATACTTTTAATAATATTGCAGCTCAGTGTTTTAATTACTCACACTTTTTGGTACTTCCGCCCTCCGGCAATTTTATCTAATAAATCTGATAAGCACAGTAGACTCTGACCCCCAGATATTAGCTGTACAGTGTATACTGTGGGGAGACCATTTTCTCTGTGGTGGACTCAGAGATGGGTCAAAGGTGTGCCCAGAGGATCCCAGTCACTCTGGCCTGCTGCCTACAGATGAGGGAGGCTTTTACATGCTCAGGTGTAGTGAGACATTCTTCTCTGCACTCTGGCAGCATCACCAGGAGAATCCTTGACTCACTGTTCAAATGACAGCTTCATTCTGGCATGAGTCAACCCTGCCTAGTTTATCTCAATCATAAAGCAACACTTCTCCTCTGTGCTCTACTCATCCTTAGTGTTTATTGTTAGTATTTAGCTTCTCATATTTTATTCTACTTAATTCTATTTGTATACATTTTGCCCACTCTTACAGGCTGAACTGTCTCCCCCCAAAATTCATGTGTTGAAATCCTAACCCCCACTCTCTCAGAATATGTTATTTGGAAATAAGTTTGTGACTGATGCAATTAGCTAAGTTAAGATGAGGTCATACTGGAGCAGGTAGGCCTTTACTCCAGTATGATAGGTTTCCTTGTTAAAAGAGAAAAGGTACAGAGGGAAGATAATGTGAAGACACAGAGAGAACACCATCTACAAGCCAAGGAACACCCAAGGTTACCAGAAGCTAGAGGAGAGGCAAGGAACAGATTGTCCCTACAGACCTTAGAAGGAATCACCTCTGCCAACACCTTGATTTCAGAACTAGCCACCAGAACTCTGAGACAATAAATTTCTGTTGCTCTAAACTACCCAGTTTGTGGTACTTTGTTAAGGCAACCCTAGGAAACTAATACAGCCACTAAAGTATGAATTTCTTAAGGACAAAGATCTAACTTTATTCATCTTAGTATCAACCTGAAATAGTACCAACATGAGGTCATATTCAATAAATGGTTTATTGTACTTAATTACATGAGAGGTGAAGAATGACAAGGCACAAAGCTGATTTGTTGGAGAGTAAAGACCGATGATGGTAAAGGATGGACTCATCCATTACTGGGATAAATGGGGTGGGAGGAGATGATACCGAGGGACAGATATTTTAGCAAGGATGGCTCAGGTCCACAGCCATGAACGGCAAGCAGTTGCCCAAGCACCCCTTAGACGCAGGCAAGCAGGTTCAAGAAAATCCTGCAAGGCTGAACATTAGGTTCTAGTTTGCATTTATTCAGCTAGCTTACATTGGGACAATAAACTCCAATCCATAGTGGTGTGGCTCAGGGAAACAGTGCTCTGTAGATAAAAGTTCTTGCAAAAACTGGAAAGCAAATCACAGGCAAGACTGTGGGACACAGAAGAAAGGATTGATACCGAGCAACTAGGATTCTTCAGAAAATCTCATATGTATGAGACCAACACAGGGAGTCCCTAGGAAGCCTGATTATGACCTGGTGCTGATCTGAAGCCTAGAATCCAGTTTGCATTTGCAGGTCTGGATAAAGACAGATCTGTATGCAGGTGGTCTCTAAAAAGCACTAGTTTCTATATAGGATTATAATAGAGTCGCTTGTGTCTGAGATAAAGTAACTTGACACAGCCCATCTATTTTTGGTATCAGTTCACATCTAATTGAAGTGAATAACTATAACTGTAAACCAACGATTGACTCAAGGAGAAGTTGCAAAGTAGCTGTTCCAATTATGCAAGCAGCCTATGGGGGTTTTCTGTTAGGCCTGTATATTTGGCCCAGTTTCCCTTTCTTCAAAGTTGGAATTAGTTGCCAGAATGACCACTTGGGAGCATTAGTCGAGGTGTTGCTGGCCTGGCCCCTGTCATCATTTATGGCCTGATTCTGGACTTAGAGTTTGGCATGGAACAAACTGATTAAATCCCTCTAGTTTTCCTTAACACTTTAAAAATTCTTTTCAAGTAGCATATAGAATAATGTTGGCCTAAATTGCTTTCATTTACATATATCTAAATGCAAATTCTTGGACTGGATTCTAGAGAAAAAATCATAGCTGTCCTACTTGTAACAAACATTTGCAGTGTAAAAATGTCTAGATGAAAATAAAGCATGAGTAAGCCAGATGGATGGTGAAGTGACATAACTAATAAGAGTTTTAAAAAAGTAATTGGTTTTATGATTTTGTAAGGAACAAGTGACAATCATAGAAAACTTGAAAATACAGAAAATGATAGAGAAAAAAAATAACCTATGATTCCACTACCTAAAGAGAACAACCGTTGAGGTTTTCCTGTGCCTTTTCTCTACCTAGAATGTCGTGTTCCTTTTAATCTTCAAATCAAATTTAATCTAAGGTCTCACCAGCAGAGTTGGAGGAAAGGTTCAATCATTATTAAGCCCTATACTGCATGGACGTTGGGTGAAGGGATGTCTTCCCAAAAATGTTATGTGCTCTTTTGCAGTCTCAAGAACATTCTAGAAAGGGACTCTTTTTCTTCATTCTATACTGGTCACTACAGGTATCTACCTTTTTAAAGCCAGGCATAGGGATCCTTGATATGGCCTCCCAGTGCATGGTTTTTACTACTTAGCCCCTGCATCCCCTCTTTCACCCAATCCTTCACCATATACTTGCACTATTGCTCCAAGTCATATTACTAGTGGGCTAGGTGTCACCATGGGTGTGGGGACTGGTCTCCATTCACTGAGGAACCTGGGAAAAAAAGCCCAGCTACTTCCCAGGGATGGGAGAAGTTCCCTATACCACTGGCCAGTTCTGTTTCCATCCCCGCTCCTCCAAAAACACTCACCTCCTGGCCACCACATCTCACAACCTGGCATAATCTCCTCCAGGAGGCTGGGTGCAGGTAGGTGTCAGATCTGCTGACTGTCTGGCCACTTTTGTTTTTGCCCACCCTCCCACCAAATCTCAGGTGAATTAAGAGAACACAGAAACTTGGTGACATTTTCTAAATGGCAAGGGAAAAAACACCCATCAACAGGAGAAACAAATGTGTGCCTTGAGGAGCCGCCCTCTTTCCCAATTCCTAAAGTGCCACCCACTTTCTGTTGTTTGAAGAGTAAAGTTAACGTGAAGAACTACTGTGGTGTAAATCAGGGTGAAAATGTTTAATTTACTTTTGGTTCTACTCATATTTTTTATACAACCTTAAAGAAAGTAGACTTCAAAAAAATGAATTTCTTACTAAAAATTTTTCAGCCATTTATTGGCTATAATTAGGATCATACCATATATATGATTCTGAATTCCGTTATTTTATTTACATTATAAGGAAGCATTTTTCATTGTTGTTAAAACCTCTAAGCAAACATGATTAAGAGCTGCATAGTTGTTAAGCATGAGTATACATCAGTGCACATAATATTGGGTTGGACAATGTAACGTAGAAGTTAAGAGATGAGGCAATGCAACCAGACTGTCTGGATTCCAATCCCAGCTCTGGCACTTATTATTAGCATAATCTAGGGTAAATTAATTAACCTCACTGAGCCTCAGTATCCACATCTGTAAAATGGGGGCTGATAACACTACATATTCATGTTGTTGTCAACGTTAAATCAGTCAAAATATGTAAAGCTCTAAGAGGAGTGTCTTGAACACTGGGGCAATGCCGACTATTATTTCAGTACATTGTCGTGCTGTGTCATTAAACTATGGGCTCTCCACAGCCACTCCTCTGTTTGAATCTGAGCTCTATCATCTATCATCTGTGACCTTGGGTAAATCACCTAGCTTCTCTGAACTTCAGTTTTCTCACCTGTAGAACAAAGAGTAGTACACCTCTTCAGGGTTGTTGTGCTGATTAAATCCAAAATTAAAGGTAAATTCCTCAGCACAAGTCCTGGCATAAGTTAAGTGCTCAATATATTATAACCTAATCTTTTCATATCCCCTGTACCTGAAACAAAGCCTTCTGAATAGTAAGTGCTCAAAAAATATTTGTTGAATAGCTGTTTATTCATCAAAGAGCTGGGTCACAATGTACTTATGTCAGTGTAAATGTTTGTAAAAGACCCAGAATGGTACACACTAAGCTGATTATAGAAAACGCCCACGTGGAATGAGATTGGGGAGAGTTAAGGGGATTTTGATTTTACTTAAAGTTTACAATGAAAATAAATTCAAGTATTAATTTTATTATTCAAAACTATTTAAAAATAATTAAACTGGGGGGAAAAGTTAGAACAGAGTCTTGTAGTGTTCTGGGTTTAGTGGATAGTCACAATGATACAAGTAGCATGAGGGAAGAAGCAGGGTGGCCTATATATTCCAGATCTTTCCAAGAGGCTTCAGATCTCACTTTCTTTGACCTTCCTTTTGAGACTGAATCTAACAGCCTACCCAACAGAGTCAGAATTGGGTTTTTTTTCTGAATGAGTAGCCTCCATATATATACAAAAGATTTTCTTATAAATTGGGCTAAATTTTTTTTGAAGATTATTTTTATATCACCATTCAAGGGACACAAATCTGTCTTGAAGTAATATCTCGTTGTGACACATTCTTCTCCAAGTGAAATGCTTTTATAGTAATATAGTTCATTAAAAGCTTCTTTGTGTTGAGATGAAGTGGTAAAAGTTGCCTTGAGTTTCTACAGAAAAAGAGCTTAGCTTCATTGGCAAGATCATAAATTTCCCAGGGTTTGATATTTCTCTGTGTGATGATGGTTGCCCAGGTCTTGTTAATGGCCCCACCCATATGTGTACCTGGTAAAGAGGTGATTGGTTTGCTCTATAGCAGACTCTCTTTGGGGGGGGGGCGAGCAGGCAGGCCATCTCCAAGCAGCATTTGGCAGCAGCTGTTCACAGGTGAAGACACTATGCCTGAAGCAGAACGTGATATCCATGGAAGGGGCTGGCAATTCATTTCACCTGTCAGTACATGGATGGAATGAGTTAGCCATTGGGTGCACTCTCTTTCTGCTAGGACCCAGTTCAGACTAGCTTGGAGTTCAGCCTATCTCTTCTGCCTTGTACCTCATTCCTTTCTGTAGAGGAACTGCCACTTAGCTGGAAGTGTATTTGAAATTGTGGTCTGAAGCCTGGGGCATTCACACTTCACAGAGAAAGGAGAGGCCCTCAGGTGTCCGGATAACAGGAAGCCCTGTGGTCTTTGGCAAAGTGTTTGTGGATCCGAGATTTCAGAGAAAATGGTGCAAGTTAGGGCACACACCACAGTAAGAAAGAAAGAAAAGAACAGACTTGGGCTTAATGGAATAAATCCTGGACAAGAAAACCATTTAAATGACAACCAACTTGTGCAAGATTGGAAGTAAGTAAAATGTCACCTGATTGTCTTCTCTCTCTTCCTGGTGGTTTCCCTCCTTCTGAAGCCTTGTTATGGTGGAAAGCGCTCAGGACTGGAGGTCAAGCAGACATTGGTTTGAATCCTGGCATTTCAATTTACTAGAGGTCTGACTTTGGCTATGTTCTTTATCCTAGAAGACCCTCAGCTTCCTCATCTATAAAAAATGGATTAAAATATCTATCTCACAGGAATGTGGGGAAAGAACAATGACATAAATCAGTTAGCTTCTGGTAGACATGTGATATTAATAACCATGGTTGTAGGTGGCTTTTATGTACACTCAGAAGATAGGACCTGCCCAGTTGCAAGCCCTTAACAACCTGATGTCTGCAAGCTGTCAACTGACTTTTTGATTTAATAACAGAATTGTAGTATTTTTTCATAGGTATTATAGTCTAATAAAAGATATTTATGACAGTCTTCTCATTAATTTAAAATTTTTGAGCAGGTCGAACCACAATGAGATACAATTTCACACTCACTACCATGGCTACAATAAAAATAATGGAAAATAACAAGTGTTAGCGACAGTGTAGAGAAATTGGAATCCTTGTACGATGCTGGTGGAATGTAAAAGGTGCAGCCACGGTGGAAAACAGTTTGGTGGTTTCTTGAAAAGTTAAACTCAGAATTACCAAATGACTTAACAATTCCACTCCTAGGTGTATAGCCAAAAGAGTTGAAAACAAGGACTCAAACAGATATTTTTACCCTAATGTTCATTACAGCATTAATCATAATAGACAAATGGAAGAAACAACCTTAGTGTCCATCAACAGATGAATGGATAAGAAAATGTGTTTTATGCATATAGTGGAATATTATTCAGTCAAAAAGAAATGAAGTTCTGATACATAGTACAACATGCATAAACCTTGAAGACATCATGCTAAGTGAAATAAACTGGACACAAAAAGACAAATATTATATGATTCCACTGATATGAAATTTCTAGAATAGGCTAAGTCATAGAGACAGAAAGAAGACTTGAGGTAACTAGAGGCTGGGGTAGGGGAGAATGAAAAGTTACTGCTTAATTGTTAAGAGTTTCTGTTTGGGGTGATGAAAATGTTCTGGAAGTTGACAATACTTAGGGTTGCACAATATTGTGAATGTAATTAATGCCACTGAATTGTATGCTTAAAAATAGTGAAAGTGGCAGATTTTAAGCTGTATATATTTTACCACAATAAAAAATGCTTTACAAAATAAATACTTAAATATATAAATATACTGTCTCTAAAAAAATTTAGTAGGTTACACGTGGTTCAAAAATAAAAGTAGTAAACACTGATAATTCTTATTCCTTTCCCTGATCCCATCCATCTTGTTCCTTTCCACAGGTAACCACTGTTATTAATTTCTTAAGTATCCTTTCAGTATATCTTTATGCAAATACCAAGCAAGAATAAAGATGAATTCTTATTCCCTTTTTCCATATAAATATATATTGTTATATATGAACTGCTCTGTGTCTTCATTTATCCATTTTAAGACACAACCTAGTGCTCACATTGGCAGCACATATACTAAAATTGGAATGATACAGAGAAGATTAGCATGGCCCCTGTGCAAGGATGACATGCAAATTCCTGAAGCGTTCCATATTTTTTTTGTTATAAAGCAGAAACTGACACACCATTGTAAAGCAATTATACTCTAATAAAGATGTTAAAAAAAAAGATACAACCTAGAGATATTTCCATATCAGTATATAATGAGCTTCCCCATTCTCTTATACTGCTGTATAATATTCCATTGGGTGAATATCTCATAGTTAATTTAACCAGTCCCTTACTGATGGAACTTGAGTTGTTTTGAAGTTGTGATATTCAGAGTTTTTCAATGTATAACTGTATATATTTTTCATTCATATGTGCAATTTTTACTGAAGGATCAGTTCCCAAGATTGGGATTGCTAAAACCAAAGGGTAATTGCACTTATAAGTTTGATAACTATTCCTAATTCTCCTCCATCAGGACGGCACTCACCAACAATGCTATGAGGATTCCTGTTTGTTCAAAGGGTCACCAAAAAAAAATGTGGTAAATTTTGGTATTGCTAATCTCATTAGTAGAAAATGGTATCTGAGTATACTTTTAATTTATATTGCCCTTATTATGAGACCAGTTTAACATCTTTTTATATATTTAGAGGTCATTTATATTTCTTTTTCTATTGATCAAACAGTTTTTAGAATCCAAAGGAATGAAAGGCTAATGGCAGTTTTTCAGACTGGGGCAAGTAGAAGGTCCATCTAATTCTCCCTACTCTCATTCCCATGATGCACATACCTGCTTTCAGGTATCCTGGGAGTGGGTGGAAAGAGCATTGCTTTTGGCTGGAGGGGGATGAGGTCTGGAGGAGAAGACTGTCCTCTAAGCACACTGGGTCACAATTTGCATGAAAAATGAGCTTTCAGTCAATAAGCCTAATAAAACCACTTTGTCTAATGTCCTACCAACATTTTCATGCAATTTTCAAAGGGCTTCCTGTGAAAATCTCCTCAAGAAAGATGACCACCTGAGCTTGCAGATTTCGTACTATATAACTCCACAGTTTCTTGGGAGAAACCACAAAGCCATTCAATCATTCCCTTTGAGATGAGAATAAATAACAACAATGTCACATAAATAGCATCAGTTGGCTGTAGGGGCAAGCTGTCATTTCCAGGAGTGGGATGTGCTTTTATATCCAAGGGTATAGCATATAATCATATTAAAAAATTCCGAGAGCGGAAATTCAATCGGGTCAGTTTTGTCATGGAGCAGCCTGCAGGTGTTCCATTTAGATCAGATGCTACATTTGCAAGCCAGAAGGAGAGAAGTGGGCTTTGGCTTAATTCATGGAATCTCAGAAGAAAATGAACATTTTTTTTTCCCATGACAAACTGGAATTTGCCTCAGACGAGCTTGACATATTGCTGGACTGTGGTCTAAATTTGTCTGAGACTGTCACGTCACTCTTCCAAAGTTGCCAGGATCAGAGGCCAGAAGGAAAAAGAATGGGGCTTTTCTAAGGCTGCTGAATGATAACTTCCCCACAATCTGTCCTGATGTGTCACTGAAAGTGTCTGTGTGACTAAGGTCAGAGAGGAAAACAAAAAGAGAGGCATTCTTGAGCCCAGAAGTGGCTTCTGGTAAAATAAAATAACCAAGGGACAGGATGGGTTCAAGACATTTATAACTAATCTGGGCTGGATCAGCATTTCTAAGTTTTTAACCAAGAAATATTGATTTATGTTTATTATGCTTTATGGAACTTTAGAGCAATTTATAACACTTACATTAAGCAATGGATGGGCTGGGAGAAAAGCCAATATGGGCATGAAAAAAGATGAAGCGCTGTCAGGAATAACAACTTTCAAGTATCAGGTGCAATTTCTTGCTTTTGCATTTTATCTGAACTATTTAACATGAAACAAGAAAATGATTATTGATTTTTAAGTTACACAAACAAAAGAAAATGAAAGAAGTTGAATAAACCTAAAGGAATTCTTAAAATACACACACATACATACATACATATATCCTCAACAGTTACAATGAAAAAGCAAAAATAAAGCCCTTCTCTATAGGCTTATTTTAAAACTACACTTAAGTAGTGCCACTATGTAAAATAAAGGAAACAAATAGTACTGTATAAAATATGAGTTTTTATTTTAAATGAGTTAGTTTAATAAAATGCAAACACGGCAGTGAAATACTATGGATATTTGCCAAAATAGTCACTTTTCTTCTCTAATGAATTTTGATGAAGCAGGAAAGACTTCAGAGACCAGAGACACTTTCCTTATATGTGTCCCACAAAAGCAGTTCCAGGATTTAGCATCAAGTAAACAAATGAAAGTATGCAAAGTAGTCTCAAGAGACCATAGTAATGGGTATTGAAAAATAGTTTTACAGATATAGAAGTCGCTCATTCTTTTCATGCTTATCGATTAGTATCATCAATAGTTATTGTTAGGAAACACTTTCAGAGCTAGAAAGTTGCCAAAAACATTTAATCTAATTAATTACTGTTATCATTAGCAATTTTAAATAGTGAGATATTTACTTGGGTAAACTCTACATCTCCTTAAAAACACAGCCCTGGTTCAAAGAAGACCCCAAGCTATGTAAGAATAAAATAGAAGGTGGGAGTTAGGTGGGTCACAGTGAAATTTTGGGGGATGAATACAATTTTCAATCATTTTAATTTAGGATTTTTCCTTTAGGAGAATGTCTATGATTCTGCAGAAGTCTTATATGCATCACAGAAGAATTGAGTTTTGAGTTGAGTTTGCAAAGTCTCAAGGAAAGTGATTTGATGATATAAGGAGATGCAGTTCTAAGAAAGTGAGGAAAACATCAGATAGAAAGTTTGGGTTTGGTGGATGAGAGATGGAATAAGGAATGTCTGATAAAATTGATAATAATAGTAGAAAGTAGGTGTGATTTTAGCAGATGAAGTAATACTAGCGTGGAACAGTGAAGACAATACTAAATATGACTTCATTGTATATGAACAAACAAACAAAAAATTTAGAAGGGAGAAAGCTGAGTATAAGGATAAAAGAAAGAATATGAAAGAGTAGACCTCAGTAGAAATTGGTTCAGTTTGATCTTGGGAAAATCTGGTCCATAATAGGGAAATTAGTGGGTCCATGGGAGAATACATTTTCCAATTATTTAACATAATGTCATTTCTCAGTCCAATAACAGTGCTGAATTCCACTTACTCGTTTGTACTGTAGGATTTAGGTGGGCAGTTAGGGCCCTTCAAAGTGTGGTCCTAATATAAAGCTCCAATGATATTTCCCTAAACTCTCTATCAGTCCAGGCAATCTATTCCATATGTCCTCAAAACACACAAAGGGCCTCCACTTATGGCGGAGTGTATTCCTTGGCTATTAATGGATACTTGGATGCTTCGTTCAACTGTCAGCTTCCCATTTTCTCTCTCAGTCCCTGGAACCATAACACTTCATCACACATAGATTCTCTTTTTTAGGGTCTTGTTGCTCTTTAAGCAGCCCTTTTGGTTAAGGTTCCTTCAGAATGGCTCAAGGCCAGCTCCATATGCCCCATGGGGAAACTGAGCCTATTGGGGAAAGTCCCAACTCCTTCCCAGGACCCCCCTTTCTCTGCCACCCAGTGGGCAGCTTTAGTCACTCCTGTTGCCTTTAAACTTTTTAAGTTTGTATCTGGCCTCATTCCTTATTCCTATGCCTCCCTCCAGTTCCAGGAATACAAATCAAGCTATTCACTCAAAGCTCAGACTTGGCTTGAGAAGGTGGAGCGGAACACTCTGATTACCCCTTCCTCTTCAACAATTCTCTTTTCCTGGCTGCTATGGCAATTCCCTATGCTGGCAGAATCAGTTTCACACACTTAGCATGTCCTTTTCAGGGGAGTCTGTCCCCCTCACCTCACTTGGGTATGTTTACTCTCAGCCTTTGGTGCTTCATACAAAACTGAGTTTAATGTCCAGTTACACTTAAGTATTTAACTGTATTTAATGTCTTGTTCTTATATAATATTAAAGGTAGAAAGACTCTTTGGTGCTCTCTCATATATCTCTTTCCAAAGAATGTCTTATTGTGTTAGTCATTCCTCCTTGACTTAAATATACTTACTCATGTTCAGTTCATCACTTCTGTGGCAGCCAGCTCATTGCAAGCTACCCCACATAGCTAGATTTTCCTTTTATTAACATACCATTTCTCTCACTGTAGCTTTGCCTTACCTGTCCTGGTTCTGTCCTTCAGAGCATACACTTCTTTTTCAGTGTGAGCTCCTAGGATTGTTTCAGAATTCAGTGCTGTGTAAAGATGGCTGGGTGGTCAGTAGAGAGAAAATGGCAGAGATTGGAAGTAGTGACTTAATTAACTGAACCCAAGGAAAAATGGTGTCCAAGAATCCTATCATCAAGATACAGCAAAGGCAATACAGTTGCAAGCAGGAATTAGGGATAAAAGACAGAGTGATATGTTTTGTGAGCATGTTTGTGTGTATCAATGGCTTGCTTAATTCAGGGTCAATAGCATGAGGACATGACTGTGGATGTACAGACAAAAAACTGTAATAAGACATCTGAATGAAGTCTCCAAAAAATGAAGTGAGGTTAGCTTACAGCATTGTGTGCTTGAGTAGGGAGTGGGGAGGGGGGGATATAGGTAGAGTAAAAAGTTTAAAAATTAAGATATTTTATATTACAATGTCTCTTTAGGCAGTTAATGTATAATCATCCTCTTCTAACAAGAAAACAGGAGCTTAAGGGAGCTGACCTTGCCATGATGGCAGTGTGGGAGTGAAAGTTGGTGCCCTGTGAAGCCAAAACTTGCAGAGAAATATCCCTGCTGAAATCCCAAGAGTTTAGCAAGAGCTTGATGTTAAAAAAAAAAATTAAAGAAGTTCCAATGGAGTGCTAAAATAGCAAGAGAGCTTAAAGCCAGGATTTGGGAGATGAAAAGTACTGGAAGATTAAAGAGCTGAGCGTAGCAGTTCAAGTAGGAAAGCCTAAGGGTGATAGCCAAATATCTGAGAGGAGTCTGATGGTCATAGTTGCATTCTATGATCTCTGAACCATGTTGAGTGAGTAGATCAGTTTCATTTAAAAAGCCTAATGATCAGTTGTTTTTACTGAGTCATTTCATTCAGCATAGCTAGAAGTTGTAGGGACAGAAAATTTCTGGAATTGGAGTAATCCCAATGTCCTGCATAGTCCACCTTGATAGACATGATATTTTCTTTGTTGGGTACTTCTAATTTATCTGATGGGGTGGTGAAATACACCAAACCATTGACCTGATCCCTTGAAACCTGAGTTTATAAGTCTGTTTTGAACTCTTCCAAGAGGTGGCAGTCTAGGTGACCAAAGGAGATCTTATCATTGAAAGGTTTGCTCCAGAGTTAGGTGATTGACTTTGGTCAGTGTCATTTCCTTAAGACGTCAATGCTGGGAATTTTCTACTTCCTTCAAAATCAGAGGTCTTGGTGTCTATTTACATAGGGTAGAGTAGACCAGGAACACAGTAAATGTTAATCCAGATTTTAAATGTCAGAAAATTACAGATGTGGAGAACCAGGCAAATTCTTTCCTTTCCCAGAGAAGTTGTTTCTACCATAAATGTAAAAAAGTGGAGAACAAGTCAATGGTAATCAGCAGTGGACCCTATAAATTATTGCATATCTCTAATCATTTTCAGGGACATTCCACCAGTATGTAGTCCTGTATCATATCATCATACTGCCCAGAAAAAACATGGCCCAGAAACTCCATTTGGGTTCTTGAGCACATATTTTTTAAGGTTGGTCCTGGGATGGTGCTCTTGCTTGGCCTAAGGTTCTTGTAAGACTAGATTCATTAAACAGATCAGGATCTTGTCTAGACAAATGATGATGAGTCCTTGATCGAAGGCACCTTGCTGGAGGAAGGACACCAGTCTAATGGCATTCAGAGTTACTAAGGAATGTCTGGGTGTCTGCCTTTCATTCAATACCCTTCCAGATCCAGACAAGGTTGCAGGTGCCCCGAATATCCAATAATTCATTCACCAGAGAAGCAGGAAGAAGCCATAGCACCTGCATGGTGTTTCTAATCTGGCTTGGTTTAAGGTAATGGAGAAGATAGAAGAGGAGGTAAAGTTCTATAGAAAGGGTAATGATTTCTGCCCATGCACTGAAAACCAGGTGTGGAGAAATCACAACCAGTATTATATGGCCACAGCATGAGACCTTGGCAAGGTCCAAGGATGGCTCATCTGAGTGTAGCAACCTGGGTTCAGGTCACAGAGGGAGGATGGCTGCCCTGAAGTGGGACTTTTGTGTAGCTGCCACAAAAATGGATGATGACAGGAGATGAGAAATGACTTTGGAGTAGCCAGAGAGGAGGCATCTGACAGGTAGAGGAGCATCCCACCAGGCTCATTTAGCAGGGGTCAAGGACATGACTGTATCTGCCAAGTAAACTGAAAGTGAGAGAGAATACAGGTCCTGCATAAGCCCCTGAGAACAGAATGGAACTGCAGAGGTGATTCCAGGGATGATACTTCTAGGGGGTCACAGTAACCAGAGAACATTCTTTTACCACCAGGAATGATCTCAGTTCTTTCCATTACTCATGTATAGTCTTCCCATGTTATCAGCAAGAGGAAAGTTTTCCTTGTTTTGAACAATAAAAATTGTGTTTAACTTAAGCTAGTTTGTTATCTGTCTTACTGGAACACTTTGTTTATTAACAGTATTCCACCCCTCTCCCCTAGTAGTACTAGTTGCTTCTCTTTGTTTTCATCTTTGTACCCAGAGACTCATTTTAGTCGAGATCTCAATGTGTACCAAAGAATGCTAATTTCTGACTTCTTTGCCAAAAAATTCTTGCCAAGTGGAGATCAGTTTTGAAAAACCAAAGAGAAATGTACACATCTTAAAGATTTAATTGTATTATTTCCCTCTTTATACTTTGATTACTTTGAGAGCTGGGACCTTCGCAATATACTCATTGTTCAGCTGGAAACCTCATGAAGTGGTACCTGAACTCCTTATCCTGAGGCCACTCGAAGTCATCTCCATCCAATGGTGTCTGTGGACCCCAGCAGAGAGGTGGGGAAAGAATCATTAACTCCCTTGAAATTGCTTTTAGTGCACTGAAAAGTGGTTGGGCCATTTCAGGCTATTGCAGTGTGGCAGAATGCCCACTGCTTACGTCAAGCAGTGTTTATAAATTAGAAATTACCAGCCATTTGGCTCCTTGCTGATCATTCAGAGTCCTGGAAGACTGTGCCGAAGTGCCTGGGGCAGGGTTGTTACTGGACCAAACAACGCGTAGCTCTTGGTTTATCAGTCGTGATTTCTCTATCTGGTGGTGTGACTGGAAATGACTTGAAAGTGTATGTCTCTTCAATTGCAGTGTTATGAGGCTAATTATTCCAACTAAAAGCAACTATGGGGCTTCCCTGGTGGCGCAGTGGTTGAGAGTCCGCCTGCCGATGCAGGGGACACGGGTTTGTGCCCCGGTCCGGGAGGATCCCACATGCCGTGGAGCGGCTGGGCCCGTGAGCCATGGCCACTGAGCCTGTGTGTCCAGAGCCTGTGCTCCGCAATGGGAGAGGCCACAACAGTGAGAGGCCCGTGTACCGCAAAAAAAAAAAAAAAAAAAAAAAAAAAGCAACTATGAAAAGAGTTCTTTGAAAGTTCTGTTGCCAATCATAGAAACTGACCATAAAAGTCAGAGACAAAGATAGTCCCATATGATTGTCTCCAGATATATTTTACTCACCTGGTCAAAAACGGTTTGTTGAGTACTTACTGTGTCCAACATGAAGCACAATTGAACAAGCACCCTCCCCTACACACCATTTTCTTTTTTTATTGAGTCATTACTAAGTACTTGAAACTATTTTGAGCCTTTTATGTGTATTAACAGATTTAATCTTTACAACAACCCTGGGAGGAAGATATGCCTAATTATCCTATTTTACAATTGAAAAAAACAGGCTCAGAGAGTTAAGCAAGCTTTCTGGGGTGGGGCCCACATCTAGCAAATCCTGGAGCTGTGACAGGAATGCAGCAGAGAGCTCTGGAGACCAGTTTATCTTTTGTTTTTTTAGATATCTTGACTGCATGTCTGCTGGTGGTGAAACTGGGAGCTAGTGACAATGATGGCCTCTGGATTCACTTGGGTATCTGAGAAGCTCCTGTGACCAAGTCCAGATGACCCCTGTAGGACTGCCTTTTCCTCTCCAGGAAACTAGAGCAACTGGAAACCAGTAGCTGCCCATCCTGAGCCCAGGCCAGTATCCCCTGAGTCTGATCCATGTTTGCAGCCTAGGCTGAGCATGGATGGATGTCCCTGAATTCAGGCCACCTACCTCAGTTTCTCCCTCATGCCTTGTCATCTTGAAAACCAGTTCTGCTATGACTTTCCCATCCACTTTACAGCTCTGTAGCAGACTACAGCTACTGCTTTGGTGTCATTGGAGGCTGGGAAGAATAAAGTGAGAAGAAAAGAAAATATTTTGACCAAAGGGAAAATGGTCCAAAAGAAACAATGAAACAGACTTTAATTAAATGTGGCAGATTGAACACATACACTTATCTCCCAAAAGCCCCTGAAGGACAAAATCCAAGAGAAGAGAAGGTATAAAAGCAGAGGAGTCATGGGCAAGTGATAACTCAAAGAGATTTGACCTTTCTGGAAATTTACACCCCTGATGGAGAGAAGCCAAGAGCAACAACAGAACCCTGAAGACTCAGGGACCAGAAGCATCAGGCAGCTCAGAAAGAGGAGGTGGGAAGGAGGCTAACCCCAGATGAATCAATTGAAAACCTGTAGAGAATAGTTGTATCCCCTGATTGCCTTTTCTCAGTTACACAGCTGATCAGCTGTCCCTCCTGACTGCAGAAGAAATGAGGTTATTGTCAAGAGTCCCATCAAAGTGAAGCTCTGGACTGGTGGACACCAGACACACTGACCACAGAAGGGAGGCCAACACTGAAAATGAAGGCATTAAGTGATCATCTGCATTCTAAATGGTGATATTCCTGGGCCACACTTTCTCCTCCCTTCTCCCGGAGGTCCCAGATTGAAGCTGCCAGACTTATATCCTACTTGGCAGGAGAATGGAGGACTAGTTTTAGCAGAATTTACTAGTCTGAGAGAAGACACTTGCAATCCATAAACCTGGATTTCTCTAGAAACTGTGAAAATAGAAAATGGAGGGTAGGAAATAATAAAAGAAACTGTCATAGAACTCCTTACATGAATGCTAAAATAGTACCTGCATATAGTGAGCACTTAAATGCCTGGAATACAAATTCTAAAGAATTCATGTATATACAATGTAATGAATGAAAAGGACCCTTATCAGGAAAACCTGAGACAAAGGGAGTATTTTAAAAGCTTGAAGAGAAGTATCAGCCTCAAAATGGTCTTGGACTTCCCAATAGCCACCCAGGAAGCTAGAAGTTAATGAGCAAAATTTTCACAATTTTAAGGGAAGATGATTTAAAACATAGAATTCTACACCCAACCAAATTATCAATCAAGTATGAGATAGAATAAAGACATGTTCAGACACACAACAAAATTTAAAAATAATTATCTATTCTCCCTTTCCACACACACCTCCCCACCCCATAGAGCCCAGACACAATCACTTCCTTGGGAGGATACACGTATATGTGCTCCAAATCAAGGGCACAAATCGTGGAAGACAAATTATTCAGGAAATGGGATCCAATGAGAGAGAAGAGCTAAGGGAATCCCTGAGATGAAGTTAAAGGAAAGTCCCAGGAAAATAACTGCTGAGAATAACAGAGTGATCAATACAGATCAGAACGGGAAAACGGAGGCTTCTAGGAGGGGTTTCACCAAGAAAACCATAAAACCAGTATGCCCAATTGCATTCATAAGAGTTTAGAGCTCAATTGGACAGAATATGGTACATTAATGACAGATTCAAGCAAGTAAATGGGGCAATTGTTAAATCCAGGAAAAACTAAAAGTTACACAAGTAAGGATGTGTAACTATATATACAGTATATATACTGGTATATAACCACAAGTCTTAAAGTGAGCCAAAATTTAACTTAAACATGATGATGCAAACATCCAATGTTGATTTTAAAAAGTATGCTGTAACTGTCATGGAAAGATGGGGGAAAAGGAAGTACATAGGCTGGCATTGACATAAGACTACTAAATCCTAATGCTTTTTTAGAAGGAAGTAAACAGAAATTCACAAAATTGAAAAAAATTCTAGAAATAGTTTTAGTTAAAAGAATATCACTTGAGTTTTTTTTTTGTTTTGTTTTGTTTTGTTTTGTTTTTTCAGTACGCGGGCTTCTCACTGTTGTGGCCTCTCCTGTTGCGGAGCACAGGCTCCGGATGCGCAGGCTCAGCAGCCATGGCTCACGGGCCCAGCCGCTCTGCGGCATGTGGGATCTTCCCGGACCGGGGCATGAACCCGTGTCCCCTGCATCGGCAGGCAGACTCTCAACCACTGCGCCACCAGGGAAGCCCTATCACTTGACTTTTTAAACTAAGTACACATATTAGATGGAAATAAAAGGTTAGAAGTAAAGAGCAAGGGAGAAGGGAAAAAGAGAGAAAATGAGGGAGGAAAGTGAAGGATGAAGGAGGAAGGGAGAGAAGAAGAAGGAGGAAGAGGAAAGATGGGAAGAACATAGCTTCTCATTAGAAAAGTTCCCAATGAACTGGTACTGAGTGCTTTGGGCTTTTTCAAAGTAGAAAGGGATGAGTACCAGGGAAGTCAGGGCAGGTGTGATTTAGGCAAGTGGTGAGGATGGTGGAGAGAGGGATTATGTAGCTGGGAGGCAGAGTATGAGACAGTTGTTGAAGCAAGTTTACATACAGTGCGTTCGTTCAAGGCTTCTAGTAGCCTATTGAAGAATGCCTTGATACAAAATGAAAAGGTATCTGCCAAGATTAGGTAATTGTTTTTTAAGGTGAGTGATGGTACACAGGAGTACTATCTTTATGATGTTGAAAATTTCCTAGTTTAAAAAGAATAGTAAATGGTACTGTCTTGAAGGAGATGCAGTCCCACCCATGGATGAAAATATTGTGAACAGATGGTGATCATCTGCAGATGTGAAGGGTGCCTCTTCTTCCCAATGGACACAGTCCATGACAGGGTACATGGGTTGGTGAGAAGAATGCGAGTAGAGTATCAGTCCCTTCATGCCTTCTTGGCTGAGTGATTTCAAATTCCCCTTCCAGGTCTCTGATCCACATTCCTCAGTCTGATCTGGGAGGGATCAGAAACCATGGCTAATGAGTAAGCTGAAGTGGGGGAGGTATCTGCCCACCCCTTCCCTGCTACAGGTGTCCAGGCACAATACAACATTGAGCTGTGAGAGGGAATAAGCAGTAACTAGGCTTGAATCTAGAACTTTGAGTCTGACCCTGCACTAGACATGTGAGTTGATAAAATGAGATTATATTTGTAACTAAAAGTGATTGGATGAATTTTTGTTATGGAATTCTCACGATATCATCCAAGTGGCAAGCAGGCCAGGCCTAAGAGGACAGTGGACAAGAAATCAAAGTCGTTTTCTGTGTCCAGCTGGTGCATTAAAATCGTTATGAAACAATCTTATTATGTTAATGGAGGTTTATCTATTACCATCAGTTAGAAGAATGGGATATCCAAATATTACTGTAATTGTTGGGTATGATACCTTAATACTTAAATATTGTCCAGCAAAACAGTACCACAACTTTACATACCTAAAGAACAATTCAGAAGATGTTATAAAAATTTAACGTGATAAATGGAGAAAGTCAAATAACTCTTCAGTGGTGTCATATTACTTTCACAAACTTAATTTTGAGTTTCCTCAATGCAGTTTCACTTAAATCAAAAAAGTAATTTGATTTTTACATCAGGATGTTTTGAATTCATGAATACATACATTTCTTAAAATATCAGTAAATATCATAATGTCAATAAATATCAAAAGGATCTCAGAAGTGCAATGAGTTTTGGAGTTTCCACCATCTTTTGATAAGTGTGCATGGGCCCCTATATGGTTTTGGTTTTTTAAAAACATTTTTACTGAGATGTAATTCACATATCATAAAATTCACCAAATTAAATGGTTTTAATATATTCAGAGAGTTGAGTAACCATAAGCACAATCTAAGTTTAGAATATTTTCATCACCCCCCAAAAATCCTTTGCCAGTTAGGAGTCATTCTCCAGCAGCTGCCCATCCTTAATCCAGGCCAATTATACCTGAGTGTGATCCATCCCACAGCCTAGGCACTCCGATCTATATTCTGGCACTATAGAGTTGCATATTCTGGACTTTCACATAAATAGAATTATAATAGGGAAGAATAAACCTGATTCCATATTGGATCTGCTTCTTTTACTTTAACCTTTGTATTCTATTCCTTTTGCTACAAGTTAGTCACTAAAGGGATGTTGCCTACAGCTTAAAGTACACATAATGGCCCATCTCTGGGGACCCTGCTTTCCATGCTTGAGCGTTAAGCTAAAATACCTTCGTTGGGACTTCCCTGGTGGCGCAGTGGTTGAGAGTCCTCCTGCCAATGGAGGGGACAAGGGTTCGAGCCCTGGTCCGGGAAGATCCCACATGCTGCAGAGCAACTAAGCCCGTGTGCCACAACTACAGAGCCTGTGTTCTAGAGACCATGCTCTAGAGCCCACGAGCCACAACTACTGAGTCCACATGCCACAACTGAAGCCCACACACCTAGAGCCTGTGATCCACAACAAGAGAAGCCACTGCAGTGAGAAACCCATGCACCGCAACGAAGAGTAGCCCCCGCTCCATGCAACTAAAGAAAGCCCACACGCAGCAACGATGATCCAATGCGGCCATAAAAAAATAATAATATTAATAATAATATAAAATACCTTTGTTTAAGCTCACAGGAAACATCTTGACCAGGCCCACCTGTGAATGGCTGCAGGAAAGAAGACATTAACAAATCCCCTCTGGAGTCTGACCAGAACCAGGAAATATTTGCAACAACTTGTCACTTTTTTTTGCTTTACCTCCTCACCTCTCCCTCTTTGTTCTGTAAAAGAAAACAGCATCCAAACCTGGGCAAGATGGTTCTTTGGGACACCAGTCCACCATCTTCTTGGTCTGCTGGTTTCTGAATAAAGTCACTATTCCTTGTCCCAACAACTCATCTCTCAGTTTATTGACCTGTCTTGCTTGGACTCAATAACAGTATCACACAATATGTTATCTTTGGTGACTGCCTTCTTTCACTTAGTATGATGTTTTCAAGGTTTATCCCTGTTGTAGCATGTATTAGTAATTTATTAATTTTTATTGTTGAATAATATTCTGCTGTATGGATATACCATATTTTCATCAGTAGATGAATATTTGGGCAATTTCCTCTTTTTGGCTATTATTAATAATGCTGGTATGAACATTCATGTACATGTTTGTGTGGGGATATATGTTTTCATTTCTCTTGGATATATACCTAGAAATGAAATTGCTGGGTCATAGTAAAGTTAAACATGGTATCTCTATGTTTAACTTTTTGAAGAACTTCTAAATTATTTCCATAGTGGCTGTGTGATTTTACTTTTCCACCAGCAATGTATGAGGGGTCCAATTTTCTTCTTTCTTCTTTTGTTTTCCTTCTTTCCTCCTTCCCTTCCTCCTTTCTCCCTTCCTTCCTCCCTCTCTCTGTCCCTCCATCCTTGTGTCCCTCCCTCCCTCCCTTCATTCCTTTCATCTTCTTTCTTTCTTTTTTTTTTTATTGTAGCCATCCTAGTGGATGTGGAGTGGTGTCTTATTGTGGTTTTCATTTGCATTTTCTTAATGGGTAATGATGTTGAGCATTTTTCATATGCTTCTTGGCAATTTGCACAGCTTCTTTGCATGGCTATTCAAATCCTTTCTAAATAGGATTTTAAAAACATATTTTTAAACTGAATTATTTGTCCTCTTATTGATTTGTGAGAGTTCTTTATGATCTCGGGTGGCCTCAGCCTTCAGTGTCTTGAAGCAGGATTTCGGTTCCTGACCAGATATTGAAGTCAGGCCACGGCAGTGAGAGTGCTGAATCCTAACCACTAGACCAGTGGCCAGTGAGAAGGCCCTGGCCCTTCATCTTTGTAGAAATGATTTCCCACAAAGATGGAAAGTAGTGAAACAAGTAAAGTGTTTATTAGGAGGAAAAATAGTACATGTGAATAGGCATGTACATGGGTGGGCTCAGAGGGAGAGTTGTGCCCTTGGGTTAGTTTGAATCACTTATATGAAGCATTTCTTCCAGGTTTCCTTTGGCCAATCATCTTGCTTTGCCTGGTTCTGAGTCCGTATTTGGTATATCTCAGGGTCCTCCCATGTGTGCGTGCGCATCCCTTAGCCAAGTTGGATTCTGGTGAAGATGTCTATGGGTAGGTTGACATCACCTACTGTGTGCCACCCCCACACACACTTTTTGACCTCCAAGGAGCTCTTCTGTGCATGTGTAGTCGGGAAAGACTCCTTGACTTCGAGAATGAAGAATATGTGGTCTTTTATTTCTTATCTGGGCAGGGCTCAGCTTCTCCTCCTTCCTGCTATTTTGGAGTATCTGTCCATAGGGAATGAACTCCAACTGTTCAGCCTGGGGCCCATCTATCTCCTGCCTCATTTGTATACTCTAAATGCCAGTCCTTTATCAGATACATGATTTATAAATATTTTATCCATCCCATTCTATGGGATGTCTTTTCACTTTCTTTATGGTAACATTTGTGGCACAAAATTTTTCATTTTGATTCAGTCCAACGTATCTGCTTTTTCCTTTCTTGTTTATTCCTATGTGTTTTTTAATCAACAATCACTTAATTTTCATCTGATTAAAGGTGCCCTCAAAAGAAAGATAACTTGTAAAAATTTTTAAAAAAAGAAGAAAATGAAATTAACCTCAAAAAAAAAAAAAAAGAAAGAACAAGAAAGGCACTTTGGGATAACTGGCAGAAATTGCCCTAGAATATGTCAGGAAACCTCTGTTCTGGTCTCTTCTGCACTCTGACTTATTGATGGCCTTGGATGGTTGAATGATTACCCTCTCAGAGGATGCATTCCTCTGTCTTTAAAGTGGGGAAAATAATAATATAGGGACATACTATATAGGAATCAACAAATGTTTACTGACTTATCTAGTGAGTGTGAAGTTCTCTGTTGATGCTGGTCTTAGAAGGACCAGGGTATGCTGGAGAGGTTCAATGTTGAGCATATACTACCAGGGATGATATATCTAGTGTGATAAAATTATAAAGAAAATGTTACTCAAGCTTGGTCATTTCATTTAAGACATATTTCCTCCTTCTCCTTGCCTGGCTAACACTACACACTCTTCACATTTCAGATGACACCTCATTGCTCTAGGAAGTCTTCTCCTCCAGGGACTTATTCTCCCCTGTGTTCTCATAACACCCAGATGTCACCTGCCATTTTGTTCTTACAATAACACTATCATAGTGGTATTATCATCCAGTTTTAAAGATGAGGAAACTGGTAATAGCTATAGTTATGAATTGAACAACTACTATGTGTCAGGGTGTATACTATGTGCCTTACATGAATTCTATCACCACCTCACAATGTCATTATGAAATACTAGCATTACTCACAATCTTAACAGATGAGGAAGCTGAGACTCTGAAATGGCAAGCAATTTCCCCAAATTTATACAAGCAATGAGTCTTGGAGCCAATATTTGAATGCGAGTCTGACTCCAAAGCCATGGACTTTAATGTTATTTACTATATTGCTAACAGGTTTATAAGCAGGTCATGGTTTTTAAAAGGAGATGATAACCCCTTACACTCTACCTGCATTATATTGCTTCATCCACAAAGGATCTCCATGTGATTGTTCAAGCTAATAAATTATGTTTCACGCATAATCGATGTAATTGTTAAGGTTTTTCAGGAGACTCATTGGGAAATTATAATGAGAGTGAGACAAAGGCTGTCTTTTGGTTTAAGTATATTCTTGATGAGTACCCCATAGTAAAGTGCTTCATCGTGCAACTCTTACCAGCTTTCCTCAGAAGATTCATGTCTGAGAATTAAATATACAAAAGTTGCATGGTGGCACAAAACATCTTTAAGAATACGATGACTTTTATCATAGATAAGAGGCAAATATCGAAAAGTAGACATGGGTCTCTGGAACTGGAATTAAAAGGTAATAGAAGATTTTATATGAACTCTATTTATATTTGAAAATATAATGCATAAAACATAATGCATACAAACATAAAACATATTAAAGAATAGGAAGCTGACTGTATTGAGGTCATAGCAATAAAGCACGCTATCTTTATGAATCTACCCACTCAAAATGAGACTATGATTGTCACGTTACTTCAGTCGGTAAGTACTTTTCTGGTATATCGTAATGATGAAAAAGTTACGACCATTTAATTATTAATTTCTCACAAGAAGCATCAGAAAACTCCCTCTCAGGGAGCATGAACTTGGTCTAGATTATCGGCAAGCAGTAAGAAAAGTCAATACGTTTTGTGTGCCTAAAAGTCCTGGTGCATAGAACATGTGATCTAAAATAAATATCACAATGACTCTGCAAGGCAAGTGTGGTTACCCTTTTTCTACAGATTGAGTAACTGAGGCTAAGAGAGATAGTTTAAATGGCTGCAGGTTCAGAGCTAGTGAGGTGGCAAAGTGACATTCAAGTTTAAATCATGCCCCATCACCCATGCTTTTTCTACTAGACTATTTCCAGTCTCAGAATTCCTGGCCTCCAGTCCTTCACTTAAGACACTAGTTCAAGCCACCTTTAGATGAGAAGATAATGTGTTAAGACACTGAATGCTTCCTAGGAGATTTTAGTCCTCTTCAGTAAGAATCAATTTATCAAAAACTGGAGCAAGCTCAAAAGCTCCATTTTGGGATGATACTAGTGTAATCACCAAGAGTGGCTCCTCCTTAAATAGTGATAATTGCCAAAGTAGTAAAGGCCTCTTGTTCTGATTGCCAGTGTTTCTTTGGAATAATATTCTACCCTGCATTCATTAAGAAGTCATGTGACATCTCTTCTGACCTCTGACACCAAGCTCTGACCTTTTCGTGGACTCTTCGGGGCATACCCACTGACACTAAGCATTTTCTTCTGCACTGTTCCATGTTCTCTGGCTCTTCAACAAGAAAAGATAGTGTGATGTCCTCTGTAAAACCTAAGAAATCAAACTGTCATGTTATTCACTTTGTCCTAAAATCATGTACATGTTTTTAGTGTGACAGAAGTGTGTCTGGTGACAAGAAGGCAAACATAGCCTGCAAAGTTTCCTGTAAGAATCTGGAGGAAAACTGAAATCTGGGAGCAATCTAGAAGCCAAGTTTGTGGCCATAAATGCAGTATGCCACTTGATGGGAACTGAGCACCTTCCCTGAGAGAGCCCTAAACAGAAACTTGGGGTTACAGGAGACCAGCCAGAGACTATTCTGAGGTTGATGTTTCCTGAAACCCTTCCAGATGAATCTCAGCCATTAAAACATCATGGTCTCTTGGGACCTACATATTTAGATAGTTTCCTCAGAAAACACTGATATATGCCTGATGCATGTTTTATCTGTTTCTTGCTGTGGTCCTTTTAATATGCGTTTCCTCACACCTCAGCAACAAATGAGGTTTTTGAAAATAGATTACCCAGTGCCTTGTCTTTCTCTACAGTACCTCCCCTCCTCAAGACACCCCTCCCCGAGCACAGTCCAGACCCCCATTATTGGTAAGTGGAGAGAAGCTGATCTGTGATGATAGAGGCCAACTAAAGCCTTAGGTATCCTGGAAGGGAGCTCTGAAGAGGGGATTACCTGTTTCTGTCCCCTTTGTGGCCCAAGTGGCTGGGTCTTTATACTTCCACACCTTTGTTCATCACTGGACACAGGTAACCTGTGGAGGACGGGACCTTGGGTGCAGGGACCACACTCTGCAGCTGAGGTTGACCCTGACAGGGCTGCCAGCAGGAGGCTCTGTGCTGACCACATGCCCAGCAGCTGGGCAGCATGTCCTTCTCTGAAAGAGAATCAGGGTGGCACATCTGGGTGACTACCACACTCCTCACACCACCCCACAAAAGGTACTCCTCCTTACCACACACAAACAGATGCCTATTGAAATTTCACCTTCCAGGCATTCATTTTAATGCAAATATTTCTGAAATGTAACCTTACGTTGGTACAATCTATTGATTTCTTAGTGAAACAGCTTCCCACTCTTCCCCAGAGAAACTTTAGCAAGGATCAAGTATGCATGAGACACAGGAGCCAAAGAGCACGGTGGAGTGGCGGATGGGAGGGCATAAACCAGTGGCATTATTTGTGTCACGTCATCTCCTCATTTTACAGATGAGGAGACCAAGGCCCCAAGAAGGGAGGCGGCTCAGACAAGGCCTTCCAGCTGGTGGGACCAGAACTCAGTTCCTGCTCCGAGCTCTTCCTCTGAACTCCTCTCACCCAAACATATTGAGCGTAGTTAGGGACTCTGCCAGCAGAGACAGAGTATGTCTCTTTAATAAACAAAATGGTACCTGCAGCCTGAAATAATCATTCCTTTGGCTTCACTCGTAAACAGAATAGAGCCGTGTGGTCAGGAGAGTGAACTCATTGCTATGCGTGCATAGACTATGAGGAATAATGGCTTACTAATGTGGGAAACACACAAAACAAGCATTCTCCAATCTCCCTAAATCTTATTTCTTCATTGCTCGGGTGGGGATAATGAATCCTTCTTGCTTATTTCCCAGTGTGGCTGTGAAATTTTAAGAAGAGGCAGTGGAGTGTACAGTATATTCTTATTTAACAAGAATCAGGCACTTATTTTAAAAGTTCCTTTCGACCTGGTAATAATTAAAATATTAAAGAACCAAAACTGCCTGGGTTTCAACCAATCTGAATGAAATCTAGCTGTAAATTCTGATCTAGCTGTCCCATCAGCATCTATTGGGTGAAAACTAGACTTACCTTTAGGTTTAAGATCACTTCCCAAATCCCCCCCATATTTACCTCCATTGATATGATATTTGCTGGAATGTGTTTGTCTTATTGAAGTCCACTGGGCTTAGAAATTACTTTGGACTATTGTGCAGGAATGCTTTGTGTTTGCCTATTGGATTTATTTTGTTAAGGACAGTTCCTATTTATTGGGTTTTTAATAAATGATGTTCCTCCCAGGGCTGTCAATCCCATTTTCTACTGAGCATCTGATATACTTCAGATACTTACAGGTTTAAAATTATTTTTAGCACATAGACATTTAGAACAAAAAATTGCTCTAATAAAGATAACAATGACAACAAACCCAACAAGAGTGGCAACAAAACAGCAGGTTAAATGTAAAGCAGGTGGCAAAGAGAACTAGCACTGCAATAGCACATGGCCCAGGAATCTCAAGAGAAGCCCAGACTATTGGCATTAGATGTTGATCCTTCAGTAATTACGGAGCTCAGTGACCTGAGAAAGAATCGGCAGTGAGCAAGCCTACCTCAGTCATGATTCCCACCCCTGTGCTCATGCCAGTGGGGGCCCCTGGGCTGGTTTAAGTTCTAGCAAGAATCTCATACCAGTGCAAACATTTACATAATACAGGGTATTTATCTTGGCTCCAAAGAGAAGCAATCATCTTTCAGAGTTCACATGACATCAAAAACATGTTTAAGCTTGGGCTATCAGCCTGCTCAAATTACCCCATAGTAATGCATTTGCGGTGATTCAGGATTTTTCTTTTTTTTTTTTGGAACAGTGATTCCTCACTTCTAACATCTCATTCATCCTTCTACATTTATTGAATAGGAAGTAGGGTGGGGAGGAGGAATAACTCAAAGGCCGGGTCTTCGTTTACGCGTCCCTTGATCACACCTCTATGGCGTCAAGGGCTGACCTGTCAGGAATTATCATCATGCTGTCCTTCCTATAAAAAAAGTGATGCTAATGACTTGAGAGTAGGACCTATGCAGTGACTTGCTTTCTCAGGGGTGCTGAGTTCTGCTACTCTCTCCTGACCTCTCAATGAGAGCAATGAAAGAAGTTAAGAGGCCAGAGTGCAGCTACAGAGAGAAAGTGCATTGCATTGCTCTGGCCTCATTAACACTGTGCTTAAACCAAGTGAGTCAAACCCTTTTAGAGAAACAATTCCCTTTTCAGCTCTCAGGTAAAGTGAACCTGTGAAAATTGTCCATGGACTTTGTGCCAAATTAGGTAAACAATAAGAACACAGAGCTAGTTCCTCATCCCTGAAAGATGAAAAGTCTCAAATTGAGGGGGGAGGGAGGAAGTCTAAGTTTTTAAAAGTAATTTCCAAACTTCTGAAATATATAAAAATTGAGTGAATGTGATGTTGAATATGTAGATAAAATTGCTGTAACCGTCAGTAAAATCTTTCAACTTTAAAAATTGTATGATTCTAAAACAGAGTCTATGCAAAGATATATTTTCTTACTGAAACCTGTAGTCCTTTCCCTTATGTAGAAAAGAAGTGCTCTTCCTTTTTAGACACAGGCATTCATCTTTCATTCGTTCATTCCCCAGACATTTATGGAGCAGGACATTGCTGGTACGTGAAAATAAGTAAACTGTAGCTCTTTCTTGTCCTCAAGAGACTTACCATGCAGGCAAGAATGGATCGTTAATTAACTCATCAATATGACTTATGGAAAGTTTAACAAATGGACATACATTCTCTAGTTTATCATCACACCAAGATGAGATGTCACAAAGAACTATGAAGGATCAGGCTCAATCTTCATCTCCAGCACAGACTGAACACATTTCTTTTCAGAATGATGACATATTTCCATGATGCATGTGTTTTTATGAATGTAGCTTATCGCTACATAAGGTTCCTTGACATCTATAAATGTTCCAGCACCACAATAAAAAGTATAATTTTCTTTTTTGGCAGAGTCTATACTATAATCAGTAGAGCATAGAATGGCTTATCATTTAGAAAATATGTAAGTCATGTTTATGGGGGTTTAAAACAAAATGTCTTGGTCATTTTCAAGTAATATAAGTGTTAAAGTACAAGCTGAGTAATTCCAGGAGGGCTTTTTGTTGTTGTGGTGGTGGGTTTTTTTGGTAATTGTATAACTTAAATGATTCTTAATTTTAAAATGTAGTTTTGGCCAAGACATTTAATGTTGAAAAGTGGCTATTCAGCATGCAAGAAACCATAAATATATTTCATAACAATTTTTATTATAAAGTAGCATGCATTTTAAAACTTGTTATTTGCACAAAAGGCCCTAATGGATATAATACCTTGTCAGATCAATAATCAATGTTCTTAAAAGTCACTTAATTCAAATTTATGTAATCTGCATTATGTAAAGATCTTATATATACATTTACATCATAACTCCTAGTGGTGTTTTCATAGCTATTTCTGTCCCTAATGTCATCTTATGTACCATGATGATGGAAATATTTTTTAAGACCAACACTAATAGAATATCAAAAGATGTTATTACATAAACAAGTACATTGGAAGTCACCTAAGACTGTGATAATGTCACTAAAATTAAAATATTCAGTTGAGTTGCCTTTCTTGTAATTTTCCTAATTATGACCTCTAATGGATTAACCATGGTGTGATGAGAATAAGAAGATTCAAAGAAAATTGTAAAAGAGTTCACAACAAAATATGTCTAGTATCTTAGGTGTCTGTCAAAACAATGTATATGGCCTTTGTTTGCCATTATACAGATAAGAGGAAATAAAAGACACCATGGCAACTTGAAATTTTCCTAGAATCTGTGGACACATGAGTCAACTGTGTGCTTTTCAGTATTTAGAGAGTCAACTATCACCTATCAGTCTTATAAAACTGGCACCAGTTCAATATGGCACACATATCAAGAGCTTTTGGGGAAAACAAAGAACTCATTAGGTCTGTCCCCAAATCTCCAATTTATATTCCTCTTCAGATTATGTGTTGTCCTTTGGGTTTTGAAAGAAGCAAATATCAAAACCTACTTATTTTCTTGGTTCATCTTTGAGGTGTGTTTTTATGTCTCCATGTTGTTTACTGAATTATTGCTCTTTTTCCTAAAATAAGCCCAAGGGCAATTTGATACAGCCAGCATCTTTGAGTTTCCCATAACCATATATATATAGATAGATAGATATTTGTCCCAAAGTGTAATAAATTCATGCCCTCCTCTGCCCACCCCCAACCTATCCACAGGTAACCCCTGAGAAGCAACTCTAAACCTTAAGAAATCTCTCGTTTTGGGTTACAGTCTCTTTAAGGATTATATACAACTTGGAATTCATTATCTGCTTTTCTTCTGTTCTTCAAAAATAAACTCCAGTGAATAATATCACACACACAAAAAGAACAAAATGTAAACAATTTTGATTTTTAATAACTTTCTTTTGACTTGACTATACCCTAAATCCAAATTTTATAAGTAATGACCTTTTTAGAAATGTTATATTATCAGTTCCTTCTCCTTTTCATTTGCTTCCTCCTTTTCATTCCTTCAACAGCCCTGTAAATCATATGATTAACTTTCAAATCAAGACTGGTTGATGTGAGTGAAAGAAATCTAATTGGAACACAATCGCCCCCCAAACACTCTTAACATTTTTTTGCGCATCTAAATGTGATCTGAATTTCAGATATGGTTTTCTATTTGACATTTATTTTCCTCCAGCATACATGTTCTACATCTTTACCTAAATTGGGTTGTTATCTTTTTCTGCCCTTTTGAACTTAACACTATAAATTAACTATTATCCTGCCGAAATAAATTCCTTTGCAGATTTTATGTATATAGAGGGTATTACAATTTCATTCAAGAATAAATATTGTTATTATGACCCATTGAATAATTTGTTGATCGTTGAGAGTAAAAACTACCAGTACACTATTAAAAAGATTTTTATTGTTAATTTCAGAAATAATATTTTAAAGTACTTTCTTCACTTAGGGGAATATATGATCACTATAAGAAATCAGTTGGATATGAAATAATCAAAATCTCCTATTCAAAGTACATTATTATTAAAGATAAAAGTAAAGAGATCCATTGGCAAAATACAGTGAATTTTGCTAGTTCCTGGGACTGCTGTTAGACTAGACATGGTTTACAAATTCAATCCATTTGTTTCTCTCCAGCTTCCATTATGAAATCACTTATCCCAGCTCAAAGTTAAGTAGTCATTTATCTTGGAATTAATGGGTACAAAATAAAGGAATCATTAAGTATTTTTATACTTAAAAATTAAAATAAATCCTTACTACAAGGGAGAAAAGAAGTATGTACTTTCAAATCAATAATAATACAGGGCTTCCCTGGTGGCGCAGTGGTTGAGAGTCCTCCTGCTGATGCAGGGGACGTGGGTTCGTGCCCCGGTCCAGGAGGATCCCACATGCCACAGAGCGGCTAGGCCCATGAGCCGTGGCCGCTGAGCCTGCACATCTGGAGCCTGTGCTCCACAACGGGAGAGGCCACAACAGTGAAAGGCCCGCGTACCGCAAAAAAAAATAATAATAATACAGAAATATCTGTGGTATCTAGACTGCTTCTTAAGAAACAGCAGGGAATTTCAGTGAAATTAGCAAGAATTACAATATATCTTAACTGCAAGATGAAAAAGAGACAAAGTGATAATTGCATAAAGCACTATAGGAAAAATGGTTTTATATATAATCAGACAACCCATAGGATATTCATTTTTTGTTTTTGTTTTTAACTGTATAAAACTAAAAATGTGTTACTTCATTTTGCTATTATAGAGTCTCCATTTCCCCATTTGGAGTGTTGACTTTTGGAATTTATACTAGTTCCCATAGTACAGAAATCATGGCCAAATTTGAGAGCTTAGGTACCAAAAGAGCCCGACATTAACCTGGTTAGGGTTAGCCAGGCAAGAGTAATTCTTCTATTACTTGTGTGCACATTTCTGGTGCTTAAGAAAACAGATGCTGAAAAACTACTTCACCAAGGAGGTAGATTTATGGCTCCTTAGGAATCTACCACATGGGAGCATGGGGCCTTTGTGGTTAAAGACATCTAAATAACAATAAGGCAGTATCACAAAGCAGGAAACAGACCTTGGCTCTCTTCAGTTTTGGGTTATTGGGGTTTGGAGAGAGAAACTTATGTCTCCTGCCAGACACAATTTTTAAATATTTATAACTTGGTCACCCGTTATCTCTTTAAACCATTTTGTCCATGAAGGGTGACACTTGTATGGCAAGTCATATTTCATTATTAGGTGAAAACTTTTTTTGAACAAGTGAAAACATTTGTCTTTAATGGTGATTAAATGCCTGACAAGTTAGAATCTTTACAGAGAACAAAATGAGCTAAGTGCAAAAACAGGTTTCCAAAAATAAATAACAAATGAATAAAGGAGATTAATGTATCAAGTATTTCCAAATCAGGGAACCCAAAACATCTTTAAAGTAAATTTAATCATTTCTTTATAAAACCCTACAAAATAACAGAATAAAGATATCCTTATAATGTAATGTATGTAATTATCAACATATCGGGAACTTCTTTGCTTTTTTTGTTTCTTTGTTTGTTTGTTTTCTGTAGTAGCTTCCCTTCACTGTTCCTGGCAACAGTTCTACTCTGCATACAACTCTGTTTATTAATCAGTGCTTCAGTTCAGTACAGGACCTATGAAATGTTTTTAACTTGGTCCTTTATTGTGTTAAATCTATTTGAATAGAAACAAAGTAGCAGTTAAACCTCTAGGAGATGATCATATTTGCACAGTGCAAATCACAAGATACATTCTCAAAGTAATTTTCCTGGCTTTCTTCTAAATCTATGAAATATATCATTGGTTAAAAAAAGGTAAAAGATTGTTTAAGTTGGCAGTAGGACACAGAAGAAATGAAAACAAAAATTTGCTAAGAAAATACTCAGGCTGAATATGGTCAGGGCTGAAACTCATGAGTAAACATGTAGCCATTCTGGTGGTGCCCTACATTTCTTTCCCTTTCCATTTCTTTGTCACATTAATTCAGTGAGCTTAATCTCACACTTTAATTGCTGCCTCTCTAGTTGACTTTGCAGCCAGGAAACTCTAATCTAGGAGTTTAAACATGTGTTGTTGTTGTTTGAGAAGTAGGAGTTCTGGCTTTGGCATTAGGTCCAACTTTTACCCCACAGGAGATGATGGACCTGAATCTAATTATTTGTGAACCTTGCTTAGTTGATTGGTGGGTGACAAAGCAATATGTACTAAGTAGGCAAAAGTCAGTGGCAGGAGAAATGAATTTTACAGACAAACCAAAATTTTACCTGTGAATGAAATTTTCAAATTCTTTGAAGAGAGCTTAAAACAGGCAAAACACAATTAATTGAAGGGTTTTACTTTTTATTTTTTGTAGAACTCCTGTAGAACTTTATTTCTTATAGCACTCAGAAATTTCAGTGTGCTCTACTGGCTTTTCTCTTCTACCAGGTTGCATCTTCCTTGAAGATCATAACCAAGTCTGATTTAGATTTTATCTCCATGCATCTAGAAGTCTCTATTTAAGGTAGCCATTCAAATATTTGTTAAATGCAGAGCCCCTATGGCACCCTTTTGCAAAGTAGGATTGAAAGAATGTTTCCTCTAGGAAGATGCCAGTCTGCATCAGGATGGTTGATGGACAAGTATGTTTAGTTTTGAAACAACCATGTTCTTTGAAGCATTTACCTCTCTTGTATTCTTTTTGAAATTAATCTCATTAATACAGGAAAGAGAGAAGAAGATTTTAAGGTAGGTCCTTTGGAAGAAAGTAATACTCTGTGTCAATGTTTCTTAAATTCAGGCTCAAACAATGGACTGAATCACAAGTGGAAAAAGTCTCATGCCATTCAAGGTCTTATTTTTTTTAGTATACTCAAAAGTATAATATAATATAGTATAATTATTTTTTTCTTCAATTGTATGGAAATGAAATTAGGAGGGCATGATAGTTTGGGAGTGACGAGCTTTTCTTTATCTGAATGTGCATAGTGAGAGGGCCCTGTGTTTTGGCTGAAGACTATGTATTTGTTACTGTACGTATAATAACCCTCAAGTCACTCATTATCAACATCTCAACAGCTTGCCTTGGAAAGTTATGAAAGCTCAGAGTTAATGGCCGTGCTAAATTTTGGCCAAGCAACCCAAACTCTCATCTGCAATTTTGTATGGTGCTGGATCTATTCTAGAGGTAATTATCTGAGGTGAGACTTTGAACAAAATACAAGCAGACACATGTTATATAAAAGGGATGATTATTACTTACTTTGTTATTTTTTAAAGTGGAAATATACTTTGTCTTGTTGAAAAGTGGGTATCAGATGTCATAAATTATTTAGTAGCATATTTGAGATAAAAAGTATTGTCAGTATATCTAAATTCTTACACATAAATGCCCTCAAGTCTGAAATTCCAAATCTAGCTTAAGCAATTTATGACCATTATTTCATCAATGCTCACATTTATTTTCCTTCTCCACACTCAGTACCCATTGTTCACATTCATATACTAATAAATATACATATTTAAATTAGTATAACATTAAATCTATAAGAATAATCAAGATTTATTAAAATATATGATAAAATATACAAAACTTTTATTTAGAAATGGAACTCTTTCAAAGATCCAACTAGAACTTTTCTATGTAAAACATAAATGGCAAACTTTTCAGTTTATTTTGTCACATGTTACCTTTCAATATGTTTTATTCATTTTCTAGATATAAAAGCTTTGGCATTATTATCTACAGAAATGTCATTAGTAAGAAGAAGATAGAAACAAACAAGTAGCTTCACTGCCTGTACCAAATGTCTTAAATTTCAGAAAGACCTAGTGTTCAAAGGCCAAAATCATCCCCAAATCAATGAACAGAAAATACTAAGGCTTAGTCGTATACAGTGCAGTGGCTTGTCTGCAGGAAAGGGATTAGAAACAGCATAAAGAGAGATACTGGCCATCTTATCTTAGCCCAGTCCCTACTTACCCCCCTTCACCTAGGCCAGTACATGCCAAACAACCACCAAAAACAACCAATAAATGAAAGGAAACTCAAAGGTCACTAGGGGTCATTATTTTCACATACCTTTGAATAATGAGAGCATCACATGTCAGCTAGAGGAGAACAAAATGTCACATTCTCCAGCTAAAGGTCAGCCTCGGTCAAAGGTCACAGAAGGGAGGCCAGGAAATAACCTAAGAGGTTAAGCCGGGTGCACAAAGAAAGGTCACCAAATGTCAATGAAAGCATGCAGCTGTTGTGAGATGAAAACAACTGAGGCACCCTTTTGTGCTGACATCGGCCAGAAAAAATGTCTCTGCTGACATTTTTTTTTAGCTGGCAGTTTTATAGGACATTGACATTAATTTACCCAACCCCGAATTAGCCTTTTAAAAACAACAGTTTGGAAGTTAAGTGCAGCAGTTTCCAAAGAATCATAACCATGACATTTTTATTTCAAAAGATTAATACAGCAGTGGACTTCTAACACCAAATTTAGATTTCATCGGAGCTCTTTCATGGTGACAATGTATTAGAACTAGGCCTGAAGACAGGTAGCAATCAGTAATCAGTATTTTCATAGTTTTAAGAACTATTATTATTCTCTTAGCTAAAAGGTTTCAGAAGACTCAGCCTGTTAGAGGACTGGAAGATATGAAAGATTTCACATTTTACTGAGCTTGACAGTTAGAAGTTCTTGATCTAGTAACAAAAGCCATTCAAAGGAAAGAAAAAAGACTGACACACTTGCAACTCCATTTTAAAGGAATTTGTGCAAAACACTTGCAGGAAAAAAATCCTTATCTATCTGAGTATCAATCTCTGTTTCAAAATAATGATTTCCATTTTAAAGATCGAAAATTTCCATTTTAATTTCTGAAAGAAATTCAGAGAAAACAAGTACCTTGAATTATTCAGCTACTTAACTTATGGTTGATCCCTACTAGCTGCTTCAGTTTCCTGTGGATATGTGGGTCTATTTTATAAACACACACACACACCTGATACTGATCCAGCATTAGCAGCTGTTTCCAGACAACATTAGAACATTCCTTATCTATAAACATCCTTTACTGATTCACAGGCACTAGACTATGTTTTAAATGCAAGATGTACTTTTCCATCCTCAAGGTTCCAACAAGTGGCCCCAGTTTATGACTTGGGCAGCTCCACTTTTTTCCCCCAAATATCTTTCTGAAACATCTGCGCCACCTTCTTAATCACCTTTGTTCCAATTCTAAGTGTTCTTGAAAGGGAGAACATTGTGTATTTATAAAATAAAAATAATAAAGATAAAAGTTCCCATAGAAGGAAAACTGTAAAGACTATTTCAAAAGCAAGGGAAAACTCTGCCTTGATTCTATATTCCAGATGATTCTTTTCTTGTTTGTTCCTTTATAAACTCCCAGGGAGACTGCCAAACAATAATACTCACCCCAGGATTACTTCAGGACTCACCCAGAGGTAAAACTACCTTACTACTTAATGGACCTTAGATGTATGAGGACTGTCAGGGAACACCGTAAATCGTGGAGATGAGAAGGGAGGGGGTGGGGAGAGCTACCCAAACCCTCTGCACTTAGGAGAAAGAGTTATTTAACACATCAGGAAAGTGCATTTAATAAATAAAGTCAGGGACTTGAACATGTCATATTCAATCTATACAGAGGTGGCTGAACTTTCTTTAAAAAGCCATTTTTATGCTTGTTGCTTTTCTTATGAAATTTTCTACACCTCCAGTGTATGAAATGGATATGTAAGCAGCTGATTGAGAAATAGCTAAGGTCAAACTTAATAAGGAAAGCAGAAGGTCTAAAAGCAGGTTGTCTTTTTTTCCCCTTAGAGTTCAAGAGACTCCATATGATTTGGGCATGACATATTAATGTTTCTGACACAAGGCTTTTTTAAAAAATCTGTTCTCAACTGATACTTGGGCAGTAACAAATGTAGGAGGTATTCCATTGCTGGAACTACAAAGATGAACTTTCCCCTTCTAATTTCATTCATGGGCCAGCCTTTTATCTTTAAAGGTAGAATGAGGGAGGAGCTAGTCTTGGGACAAATAAAATGATAATCAAAGACTTGGAGGGGGCTTCCCTGGTGGCGCAGTGGTTGAGAGTCCGCCCGCCGATGCAGGGAACACCGGTTCGTGCCCCGGTCCGGGAAGATCCCACATGCCACGGAGCGGCTGGGCCCGTGAGCCATGGCCACTGAGCCTGCGCGTCCGGAACCTATGCTCCGCAACGGGAGAGGCCACAGAGGTGAGAGACCCGCGTATCGCAAAAAAAAAAAAAAAAAAAAAAGACTTGGAGGGATCAAATATTGCCTTAAAATGTCAGGACCATAGAAGTTACAGGATGTAGAAGCTGGTGAACATCAAAGTAAAAAGTAAGAATGTAGAATTAGATGCCCCTCTTGGAAAAAAAAAAAAAGGAAAATAGTCAACAAGTATATCAACAAATACCAAACTGCACGGCCATTTTGGAAAATGTTTTGTATCCCCTCAGTCTTTCTTGATCCCTTACATTTTAAGTTGTAAGCATCTCTGAGTTATTTTGTCACACAAGAGTATAACACCTCCACCAAATCAGCAAATGGGTTTGGTGCCCCATAAGGGATTTAATTGAAACTTGGAACACACACAGGGAAGCTCATCAGAAGAACATGTGCCAACTTTAAGATTAATATCTACTCTAAAATGGATACTATAGCTTCTCTGAAAAACTATCCCCTCATCTTCAGACACAATGAAGTTTATCTTTATATGATGCTCTTAACTTGGAAACAAAAACCACACTTGGCAAGAAAACAAGCAAACAAACCAAAACACCTGAATATTGCAAAGGAAAAAAAATCTCACTTGATTTTAGAAGGTTTGGAAAAGTCACACTTATCTTACTTCATGTATATGGTACTCAATGATTATAGAAAAAAAAAATGAGAAATCCCAATACCTGAAAACTTGTGTATTTGCACACTTCTGTGCAAATTATTCTCTAAATGCCTTGAAATAGTTGATTCTTCTGCTCTATATTAACTTGACGTATTTTTTTTGTCAAGTCATGGTTCTTTTTCTAGCATCTGAAAATGTGCCAAACTAAATGTCAGTGCCTCCATAAGGAAGATTTAGAGTTCCTTTTGGAGCAGATAGAAGCCTCAAATGACAAACATGCTTATTCTGAACGTCCCTCCTGCAGGCGTAACTTACCCCAGAACAAGGTCAGAGAAGGCAGCAGAGAGAGCTACAATTTGTTTGACTTGACATTCCCGAGTATTCCCCTTTGTTATCCCTGGATCATCATTCTGTGCCAGAGGAACAGAGCAAGGCAAGCTCCTGCTTTCAGGTGTATCTGGCTGGTTAGCCCTACATACAGACAGCAGCTGCAGATTTCGTGTTATGAAAAGCTTCCATCTGAGTTTAATACTGTTCAAGCGTTGCAGGGGCAAGTTTTGAAGTCTTTCCTCAGGCCAAACTCTGGGTGAAGAGGTTGCCCCATCCTCCTCCTTATCTAGCCTTTGAGCTAAACTTGAGCGACCACACACTGCCGCAGAGCGGCTGGAGTGGCACAGGAGAGGTGGGAGGTCCAGGCAAGGCCCAGGCTCCTTAAGTCCATCAATTCTAAGATAAGTCTGGGGGATGAAAGGACAGAAGTCAGGCATGGGAATGTTTTAGCACTCAGTCCACCTTTATTGTTTACCTCTTAGAGGGCAAAGGCAGTTCTGGGCATTAGGAATGCAAAGTCATGAAGTCATGTTTCCAATATTCAAGGTGTTTAATAGAGGGTTAGAACACTCTACCCTGGATGTCCCAGTGACACTACCTGCTATTAGATTTGGCTTCCCTCCTGGGTCGCCACTACCTTGGGGACCAAGAGGACAAGGCCTTTATCTCAGTGAAAAGCAATTTCCTCCCTCCCTGGCTCATTGCCCTCTCCTGCCTTGACCTCATGCAGTGTCACACACTGATGATTTGGGGACATAACTAAGGCAGCACTGGGGAATTTAAGGATATAATCTCTATATATTATATGAATAGTATAAGTTTATTTTCAGATTTTCAATGAACTTAGAAGTTTCAGAGCCGGTCTCATTTTTATCTTATTGAATTCTTCTACTGTGTGAAAAAAGGACTGTCTCCCAAACTGTTCTCAGTCTTAACAATGAGACATGCCACCACAGAGAATTTCCTGCCCTGTCCTTTCATTCCTCTCTTTAGATCTCCTTCCTTGACCTTTATTTCACAACATCTGAACCTACTTGCACCTGCCACTGTCCACTTGTCTGGCTTTTCTGCTGGAGGCCATTCCTAGTCCTCTTTCCAACCTACTGTTTTTGACTTTTGTGACCTACCTCTGCATTTACCAAGCAATCCCAACAGATTTCCACCACGCATTTCCAGCCCTGAGAGTGACATTGATCTCGAAACTCAGCTACATCACTTAGAGAAACTCCCTGAATACACCCAGTCACCCAGTTTAAGGAAGTAAGACTTCTCTAACAAAGCGAGAGGGGAATGACCTATTTTAAACTAAAATACTGAAAAATTCTTATTCTCAATCCGAAGGTGAAAAAGTGAAAAAAATGAGTCATAAAGAAAATGAATGATCTCCTCTTGTAAACCTTCCATTAGAGAAATGGACAATACTTGGGTAATGATGTTCAATTTATTCATAAGAAGACAAAGGGGTATTTCTTTTTTTGCTGTATGGTTCCCTTGGGAGAGGCCTTTTGGCAAGTGAGGATTTTCTGAAGGTGTCTGGGACATTTTCTTTATGCAGGTCTACAAGGGCCCTTTCACTCCTAGCATTTCCCCCTATCCATTTTCATCTTTCCCTTCTAAATGCAATGGATGTCTATGCACATACTTTTTATGCCAAATACAGAAGTGGAATAGCATGTAGGTCCCATGTTATCTGACCTTTAAATTGAAAACAATCTTTAAGCAAGGCTGGTGGGGTCCTGGGTCCTAGCAAGATATAGAATTCACTCTGCTTAGGGCTTAAATGAAGAGACGTTAATGACAGGATCCTTACAAAGTTGTAGGCAAGGTTTCAGGAAAAATAAGGGCTAGTGAGTCACACAGGGGTTAGCGACATTACTACTTCTTAGGCTGAAAAGACAAGGAGAAGAAATGGTGTTAGCAGAACCCAGTGAGAACTACAACCATGGAGGAAGAACTGCCCAATTAGAGCTGTAGTTTTGGAGGAACACAGCAGCTGCCCAAAATGTGGTACTAAAGCAAAGAGGGGCAGGGAAGAAATGAACTGTCTTTTCTCTCCTCCAATCTATTGATCTTTTGCCAATGCATCCTATGAGCTGAAATAAATCAGTAATCTGACAGCAAATAGAGCTGCTGCAGAGGTTAACCTGAGGCACAGAGCAGAGAGAAAATGGGTGCAAAATGAATTTGGAGTAAGGAGTAAGGAGTAACTAGCACCAAACTTTCCCTTTAAATATTTCAGGAATACAGTGGATTCATCATAGGGTCTATAAAGAACTTTCAGGAATTTAGAGAAAACTACTATATGGAAGGCTTGTACTATAGACTGAATTATGCTCTCCCACGCCCCCCATTCA